>NC_142282.1:8859899-9044899 GCF_052056855.1 Sturnus vulgaris | reverse complement strand
CACAGGGATACCATCCCATCCCATCCAATCCCAGGGATCCCATTCCATCCCATCCCATCCCATCCCATCCCATCCCATCCCATCCTAGGGATCCCATACCAGGTATCCCATCCCATCCCAGGGATCCCATCCCATCCCAACCCATCCCATCCCATCCCATCCCATCCCATCCCATCCCATCCCATCCCATCCCATCCCATCCTAGGGATGCCATACCAGGTATCCCATCCCATCCCAGGGATCCCATTTCATCCCATCCCATCCCATCGATCCCATCCCATCCCATCCCATCTCATCCCATCCCATCCTATCACATCCCTTCCCATCCCATCCCATCCCATCCCATCCCATCCCATCCCATCCCATCCCAGGGATCCCATCCCAACCCAGGGATAACATCCCAGGGATCCCATCCCATCCCATCCCAACCCATCCCATCCCATCCCATCCCATCCCATCCCAACCCATCCCATCCCATCCCATCCCATCCCATCCCATCCCATCCCATCCCATCCCATCCCATCCCATCCCAGTTATCCCATCCCAGGTATCCCATCCCATCCCAGGGAGCCCAGCCCATCCCATCCCAGGGATCCCATCCCAACACAGGGATACCATCCCAGGGATCCCATTCCATCCCATCCCATCCCATCCCATCCCATCCCATCCTAGGGATCCCATACCAGGTATCCCATCCCATCCCAGGGATCCCATCCCAGGGATCCCATTCCATCCCATCCCATCCCATCCCATCCCATCCCATCCCATCCCATCCCATCCCATCCCATCCTAGGGATGCCATACCAGGTATCCCATCCCATCCCAGGGATCCCATTCCGTACCATCCCAGGGATCCCATTTCATCCCATCCCATCCCATCGATCCCATCCCATCCCATCTCATCCCATCCCATCCTATCACATCCCTTCCCATCCCATCCCATCCCATCCCATCCCAGGGATCCCATCCCAACCCAGGGATAACATCCCAGGGATCCCATCCCATCCCATCCCATCCCATCCCATCCCATCCCATCCCATCCCAACCCATCCCATCCCATCCCATCCCATCCCATCCCATCCCATCCCATCCTATCCCATCCCATCCCATCCCATCCCATCCCATCCCATCCCATCCCATCCCATCCCATCCCATCCTAGGGATGCCATACCAGGTAACCCATCCCATCCCAGGGATCCCATTCCGTACCATCCCAGGGATCCCATTTCATCCCATCCCATCCCATCGATCCCATCCCAACCCATTGTAGCCAATCCCATCCCATCCCACCCCATCCCATCCAATCCCATCCCATCCCATCCCATGCCATCCCATCCCATCCCATCCCATCCCATCCTATCCCATCCCATCCCATCCCAGGGACACCATCCCAGGGATCCCATCCCATCCCATCCCAACCCAGGGATCCCATCCCATCACATCCAATCCCAGGGATCCCATCCCATCCCATCCCATCCCATCCCATTCCATCCCCGGGATCCCATCCCAGGGATTCCATCCCATCCCAGGGATCCCATCCCATACGAGGGATCACATTCCAGGGATCCCATCGCTAGGATCCCATCTCATCCCATCCCAGGGATCCAATCCCATCCCATCTCATCTCAGGGATCCCAGAAGATCCCATCCAACGGTTCCCAACCCATCCCATCCCATGGATCCCATCCCAGGGATCCCATCCCAGGGATCCCATCCCATCCCAGGGATCCCATCCCATCCCATCCCAGGGATCCCATCCCATCCCATTCCATCCCATCCCAGGGATCCCATCCCATCGCATCCCATCCCATCCCATCCCATCCCATCCCATCCCATCTCATCCCATCCTATCCCATCCCTTCCCATCCCATCCCATACCAGGGATCCCATCCCAACACAGGGATACCATCCCAGGGATCCCATTCCATCCCATCCCATCCCATCCCATCCCATCCCATCCCATCCTAGGGATCCCATACCAGGTATCCCATCTCATCCCAGGGATCCCATCCCATCCCATCCCATCCCATCCCATCCCATCCCATCCCATCCCATCCTAGGGATGCCATACCAGGTATCCCATCCCATCCCAGGGATCCCATTCCGTACCATCCCAGGGATCCCATTTCATCCCATCCCATCCCATCGATCCCATCCCATACCATCCCATCTCATCCCATCCCATCCTATCACATCCCTTCCCATCCCATCCCATCCCATCCCATCCCAGGGATCCCATCCCAACCCAGGGATAACATCCCAGGGATCCCATCCCATCCCATCCCAACCCATCCCATCCCATCCCATCCCAACCCATCCCATCCCATCCCATCCCATCCCATCCCATCCCATCCCATCCCATCCCATCCCATCCCATCCCATCCCAGTTATCCCATCCCAGGTATCCCATCCCATCCCAGGGAGCCCATCCCATCCCATCCCAGGGATCCCATCCCAGGGGTCCCATCCCATCCCATCCCAGGGATCCCATCCCATCCCATCCCATCCCAGGGAGCCCTTCCCATCCCATCCCAGGGATCCCATCCCAGGGATCCCATCCCATCCCATACCATCCCATCCCAGGGATCCCATCCCATGGAACCCATCCCAACCCAGGGATCCCATCCCATTCCAACCCATCCCATCCCATCCCAGGGATCCCATTCCAGAGATTCCATCCCATCCCAGGGATGCCACCCCAGGGATTCGATCCCAACCCAGGGATCCCTTCCTATCCCAGGGATCCCATCCCAGGGATTCCATCCCATCCCAGGGATCCCATCCCATACGAGGGATCACATTCCAGGGATCCCATTCCAGGGATCCCATCCCAGGGATCCCATCCCATCCCATGCCATCCCATCCCATCCCATCCCATCCCATCCCATCCCATCCTATCCCATCCCATCCCATCCCAGGGACACCATCCCAGGGATCCCATCCCATCCCATCCCATCCCAACCCAGGGATCCCATCCCATCCCATCCAATCCCAGGGATCCCATCCCATCCCATCCCATCCCATCCCATCCCATCCCATTCCATCCCCGGGATCCCATCCCAGGGATTCCATCCCATCCCAGGGATCCCATCCCATACGAGGGATCACATTCCAGGGATCCCATCGCTAGGATCCCATCTCATCCCATCCCAGGGATCCAATCCCATCCCATCTCATCTCAGGGATCCCAGAAGATCCCATCCAACGGTTCCCAACCCATCCCATCCCATGGATCCCATCCCAGGCATCCCATCCCAGGGATCCCATCCCATCCCAGGGATCCCATCCCATCCCAGGGATCCCATCCCATCCCATTCCATCCCATCCCAGGGATCCCATCCCATCGCATCCCATCCCATCCCATCCCATCCCATCCCATCCCATCCCATCTAATCCCATGCTATCCCATCCCTTCCCATCCCATCCAATCCCAGGGATCCCATTCCATCCCATCCCATCCCATCCCATCCCATCCCATCCCATCCCATCCCATCCCATCCCATCCCATCCCATCCTAGGGATCCGGTACCAGGTATCCCATCCCATCCCAGGGATCCCATCCCATCCCAACCCATCCCATCCCATCCCATCCCATCCCATCCCATCCCATCCTAGGGATGCCATACCAGGTATCCCATCCCATCCCAGGGATCCCATTCCGTACCATCCCAGGGATCCCATTTCATCCCATCCCATCCCATCGATCCCATCCCATCCCATCCCATCTCATCCCATCCCATCCTATCACATCCCTTCCCATCCCATCCCATCCCATCCCATCCCATCCCATCCCAGGGATCCCATCCCAACCCAGGGATAACATCCCAGGGATCCCATCCCATCCCATCCCAACCCATCCCATCCCATCCCATCCCAACCCATCCCATCCCATCCCATCCCATCCCATCCCAACCCATCCCATCCCATCCCATCCCATCCCATCCCATCCCATCCCATCCCATCCCATCCCATCCCATCCCAGTTATCCCATCCCAGGTATCCCATCCCATCCCAGGGAGCCCATCCCATCCCATCCCAGGGATCCCATCCCAGGGGTCCCATCCCATCCCATCCCATCCCATCCCATCCCATCCCATCCCATCCCAGGGATCCCATCCCATCCCATCCCATCCCAGGGAGCCCTTCCCATCCCATCCCAGGGATCCCATCCCAGGGATCCCATCCCATCCCATACCATCCCATCCCAGGGATCCCATCCCATGGAACCCATCCCAACCCAGGGATCCCATCCCATTCCAACCCATCCCATCCCATCCCAGGGATCCCATTCCAGAGATTCCATCCCATCCCAGGGATGCCACCCCAGGGATTCGATCCCAACCCAGGGATCCCATCCTATCCCAGGGATTCCATCCCAGGGATCCCATCCCATCCCATCCGATGCCATCCCAGGGATCCCATCCCATCCCATCGAATCCCATCCCAACCCGTGCCATCCCATCCAATCCCATCCCATCCCATTCCATTCCATCCCATCCCACCCCATCCCATCCCATCCAATCCCATCCCATCCCATCCCATCCCAGGGATCCCATGCCATCGAAGGGATCCCATCCCATCCCGTCCCATCCCATCCTACCCCATCCCATCCCATCCCATCCCATCCCATCCCAGGGATCCCATACCAGGTATCCCATCCCATCCCAGGGATCCCATACCGTACCATCCCAGGGATCCCATTCCATCCCATCCCATCCCACCCCATCCCATCCCATCCCATCCCAACGATCCCATCCCATCCCAACCCATTGTAGCCAATCCCATCCCACCCCATCCCATCCAATCCCATCCCATCCCATCCCATCCCAGGGACACCATCCCAGGGATATCATACCATCCCATCCCATCGCAGGGATCCCATCCCATCCCATCCCATCCCAGCGATCTCATCCCAGGGATTCCATCCCATCCCAGGTATCCCATCCCAACCAATCCCAGCCCAGGGATCCCATCCCGTCCCATCCAATCCCAGGGATCCCATCCCATCCCATCCCATCCCATCTCACCCCATCCCATCCCAGGGATCCCATCCCACGGATCCCATCCCATCCCATCCCAGGCATCCCATCTGATCCCATCCCAGGGATCCCATCCCATCGCATCCCATCCCATCCCAGGGATCCCATCCCAGGGATCCCATCCCATCCCCTCCCCTCCCATCCCATCGATCCCATCCCATCCCAACCCATTCTAGCCCATCCCATCCCATCTGATCCCATCCCAACCCATCCCATCCCATCCTATCCTACCCCATCCCATCCCATCCTATCCCATCCCATCCCATCCCATCCCATCCCATCCCATCCCATCCCATCCCATCCCATCCCATCCCATCCCATCCTAGGGATCCCATACCAGGTATCCCATCCCATCCCAGGGATCCCATCCCATCCCAACCCATCCCATCCCATCCTACCCCATCCCATCCCATCCCATCCCATCCCATCCCATCCCATCCCATCCCATCCCATCCCATCCCATCCCATTCCATCCCATCCCATCCCATCCTAGGGATGCCATACCAGGTAACCCATCCCATCCCAGGGATCCCATTCCGTACCATCCCAGGGATCCCATTTCATCCCATCCCATCCCATCGATCCCATCCCAACCCATTGTAGCCATTCCCATCCCATCCCACCCCATCCCATCCAATCCCATCCCATCCCATCCCATCCCATGCCATCCCATCCCATCCCATCCCATCCCATCCCATCCCATCCCATCCCATCCCATCCCATCCTATCCCATCCCATCCCATCCCAGGGACACCATCCCAGGGATCCCATCCCATCCCAACCCAGGGATCCCATCCCATCCCATCCAATCCCAGGGATCCCATCCCATCCCATCCCATCCCATCCCATCCCATCCCATTCCATCCCCGGGATCCCATCCCAGGGATTCCATCCCATCCCAGGGATCCCATCCCATACGAGGGATCACATTCCAGGGATCCCATCGCTAGGATCCCATCTCATCCCATCCCAGGGATCCAATCCCATCCCATCTCATCTCAGGGATCCCAGAAGATCCCATCCAACGGTTCCCAACCCATCCCATCCCATGGATCCCATCCCAGGGATCCCATCCCAGGGATCCCATCCCATCCCAGGGATGCCATCCCATCCCATCCCAGGGATCGCATCCCATCCCATTCCATCCCATCCCAGGGATCCCATCCCATCGCATCCCATCCCATCCCATCCCATCCCATCCCATCTCATCCCATCCTATCCCATCCCTTCCCATCCCATCCCATCCCAGGGATCCCATCCCAACACAGGGATACCATCCCAGGGATCCCATTCCATCCCATCCCATCCCATCCCATCCCATCCCATCCCATCCCATCCCATCCCATCCCATCCCATCCCATCCTAGGGATCCCATACCAGGTATCCCATCCCATCCCAGGGATCCCATCCCAGGGATCCCATTCCATCCCATCCCATCCCATCCCATCCCATCCCATCCCATCCCATCCTAGGGATGCCATAGCAGGTATCCCATCCCATCCCAGGGATCCCATCCCAGGGATCCCATCCCATCCCCTCCCCTCCCATCCCATCGATCCCATCCCATCCCAACCCATTCTAGCCCATCCCATCCCATCTGATCCCATCCCAACCCATCCCATCCCATCCTATCCTACCCCATCCCATCCCATCCTATCCCATCCCATCCGATCCCATCCCATCCCATCCCATCCCATCCCATCCCATCCCATCCCATCCCATCCCATCCTAGGGATCCCATACCAGGTATCCCATCCCATCCCAGGGATCCCATCCCATCCCAACCCATCCCATCCCATCCTACCCCATCCCATCCCATCCTATCCCATCCCATCCCATCCCATCCCATCCCATCCCATCCCATTCCATCCCATCCCATCCCATCCTAGGGATGCCATACCAGGTAACCCATCCCATCCCAGGGATCCCATTCCGTACCATCCCAGGGATCCCATTTCATCCCATCCCATCCCATCGATCCCATCCCATACCATCCCATCTCATCCCATCCCATCCTATCACATCCCTTCCCATCCCATCCCATCCCATCCCATCCCATCCCATCCCAGGGATCCCATCCCAACCCAGGGATAACATCCCAGGGATCCCATCCCATCCCATCCCAACCCATCCCATCCCATCCCATCCCAACCCATCCCATCCCATCCCATCCCATCCCATCCCATCCCATCCCATCCCATCCCATCCCATCCCAGTTATCCCATCCCAGGTATCCCATCCCATCCCAGGGAGCCCATCCCATCCCATCCCAGGGATCCCATCCCAGGGGTCCCATCCCATCCCATCCCAGGGATCCCATCCCATCCCATCCCATCCCATCCCAGGGAGCCCTTCCCATCCCATCCCAGGGATCCCATCCCAGGGATCCCATCCCATCCCATACCATCCCATCCCAGGGATCCCATCCCATGGAACCCATCCCAACCCAGGGATCCCATCCCATTCCAACCCATCCCATCCCATCCCAGGGATCCCATTCCAGAGATTCCATCCCATCCCAGGGATGCCACCCCAGGGATTCGATCCCAACCCAGGGATCCCTTCCTATCCCAGGGATCCCATCCCAGGGATTCCATCCCATCCCAGGGATCCCATCCCATACGAGGGATCACATTCCAGGGATCCCATTCCAGGGATCCCATCCCAGGGATCCCATCCCATCCCATGCCATCCCATCCCATCCCATCCCATCCCATCCCATCCCATCCCATCCTATCCCATCCCATCCCATCCCAGGGACACCATCCCAGGGATCCCATCCCATCCCATCCCAACCCAGGGATCCCATCCCATCCCATCCAATCCCAGGGATCCCATCCCATCCCATCCCATCCCATCCCATCCCATCCCATCCCATCCCATCCCATCCCATCCCATCCCATTCCATCCCCGGGATCCCATCCCAGGGATTCCATCCCATCCCAGGGATCCCATCCCATACGAGGGATCACATTCCAGGGATCCCATCGCTAGGATCCCATCTCATCCCATCCCAGGGATCCAATCCCATCCCATCTCATCTCAGGGATCCCAGAAGATCCCATCCAACGGTTCCCAACCCATCCCATCCCATGGATCCCATCCCAGGCATCCCATCCCAGGGATCCCATCCCATCCCAGGGATCCCATCCCATCCCAGGGATCCCATCCCATCCCATTCCATCCCATCCCAGGGATCCCATCCCATCGCATCCCATCCCATCCCATCCCATCCCATCCCATCCCATCTAATCCCATGCTATCCCATCCCTTCCCATCCCATCCAATCCCAGGGATCCCATTCCATCCCATCCCATCCCATCCCATCCCATCCCATCCCATCCCATCCCATCCCATCCCATCCCATCCCATCCTAGGGATCCGGTACCAGGTATCCCATCCCATCCCAGGGATCCCATCCCATCCCAACCCATCCCATCCCATCCCATCCCATCCCATCCCATCCCATCCCATCCCATCCTAGGGATGCCATACCAGGTATCCCATCCCATCCCAGGGATCCCATTCCGTACCATCCCAGGGATCCCATTTCATCCCATCCCATCCCATCGATCCCATCCCATCCCATCTCATCCCATCCCATCCTATCACATCCCTTCCCATCCCATCCCATCCCATCCCATCCCATCCCATCCCATCCCAGGGATCCCATCCCAACCCAGGGATAACATCCCAGGGATCCCATCCCATCCCATCCCAACCCATCCCATCCCATCCCATCCCAACCCATCCCATCCCATCCCATCCCATCCCATCCCATCCCATCCCATCCCATCCCATCCCAGTTATCCCATCCCAGGTATCCCATCCCATCCCAGGGAGCCCATCCCATCCCATCCCAGGGATCCCATCCCAGGGGTCCCATCCCATCCCATCCCATCCCATCCCATCCCAGGGATCCCATCCCATCCCATCCCATCCCAGGGAGCCCTTCCCATCCCATCCCAGGGATCCCATCCCAGGGATCCCATCCCATCCCATACCATCCCATCCCAGGGATCCCATCCCATGGAACCCATCCCAACCCAGGGATCCCATCCCATTCCAACCCATCCCATCCCATCCCAGGGATCCCATTCCAGAGATTCCATCCCATCCCAGGGATGCCACCCCAGGGATTCGATCCCAACCCAGGGATCCCATCCTATCCCAGGGATTCCATCCCAGGGATCCCATCCCATCCCATCCGATGCCATCCCAGGGATCCCATCCCATCCCATCGAATCCCATCCCAACCCGTGCCATCCCATCCAATCCCATCCCATCCCATTCCATTCCATCCCATCCCACCCCATCCCATCCCATCCAATCCCATCCCATCCCATCCCAGGGATCCCATGCCATCGAAGGGATCCCATCCCATCCCGTCCCATCCCATCCTACCCCATCCCATCCCATCCCATCCCATCCCATCCCATCCCAGGGATCCCATACCAGGTATCCCATCCCATCCCAGGGATCCCATACCGTACCATCCCAGGGATCCCATTCCATCCCATCCCATCCCATCCCATCCCATCCCAACGATCCCATCCCATCCCAACCCATTGTAGCCAATCCCATCCCACCCCATCCCATCCAATCCCATCCCATCCCATCCCATCCCAGGGACACCATCCCAGGGATATCATACCATCCCATCCCATCGCAGGGATCCCATCCCATCCCATCCCATCCCAGCGATCTCATCCCAGGGATTCCATCCCATCCCAGGTATCCCATCCCAACCAATCCCAGCCCAGGGATCCCATCCCGTCCCATCCAATCCCAGGGATCCCATCCCATCCCATCCCATCCCATCTCACCCCATCCCATCCCAGGGATCCCATCCCACGGATCCCATCCCATCCCATCCCAGGCATCCCATCTGATCCCATCCCAGGGATCCCATCCCATCGCATCCCATCCCATCCCAGGGATCCCATCCCAGGGATCCCATCCCATCCCCTCCCCTCCCATCCCATCGATCCCATCCCATCCCAACCCATTCTAGCCCATCCCATCCCATCTGATCCCATCCCAACCCATCCCATCCCATCCTATCCTACCCCATCCCATCCCATCCTATCCCATCCCATCCGATCCCATCCCATCCCATCCCATCCCATCCCATCCCATCCCATCCCATCCTAGGGATCCCATACCAGGTATCCCATCCCATCCCAGGGATCCCATCCCATCCCAACCCATCCCATCCCATCCTACCCCATCCCATCCCATCCTATCCCATCCCATCCCATCCCATCCCATCCCATCCCATCCCATTCCATCCCATCCCAACCCATCCTAGGGATGCCATACCAGGTAACCCATCCCATCCCAGGGATCCCATTCCGTACCATCCCAGGGATCCCATTTCATCCCATCCCATCCCATCGATCCCATCCCAACCCATTGTAGCCATTCCCATCCCATCCCACCCCATCCCATCCAATCCCATCCCATCCCATCCCATCCCATGCCCTCCCATCCCATCCCATCCCATCCCATCCCATCCCATCCCATCCCATCCTATCCCATCCCATCCCATCCCAGGGACACCATCCCAGGGATCCCATCCCATCCCATCCCAACCCAGGGATCCCATCCCATCCCATCCAATCCCAGGGATCCCATCCCATCCCATCCCATCCCATCCCATCCCATTCCATCCCCGGGATCCCATCCCAGGGATTCCATCCCATCCCAGGGATCCCATCCCATACGAGGGATCACATTCCAGGGATCCCATCGCTAGGATCCCATCTCATCCCATCCCAGGGATCCAATCCCATCCCATCTCATCTCAGGGATCCCAGAAGATCCCATCCAACGGTTCCCAACCCATCCCATCCCATGGATCCCATCCCAGGGATCCCATCCCAGGGATCCCATCCCATCCCAGGGATGCCATCCCATCCCATCCCAGGGATCGCATCCCATCCCATTCCATCCCATCCCAGGGATCCCATCCCATCGCATCCCATCCCATCCCATCCCATCCCATCCCATCTCATCCCATCCTATCCCATCCCTTCCCATCCCATCCCATCCCAGGGATCCCATCCCAACACAGGGATACCATCCCAGGGATCCCATTCCATCCCATCCCATCCCATCCCATCCCATCCCATCCCATCCCATCCTAGGGATCCCATACCAGGTATCCCATCCCATCCCAGGGATCCCATCCCAGGGATCCCATTCCATCCCATCCCATCCCATCCCATCCCATCCCATCCCATCCTAGGGATGCCATACCAGGTATCCCATCCCATCCCAGGGATCCCATCCCAGGGATCCCATCCCATCCCCTCCCCTCCCATCCCATCGATCCCATCCCATCCCAACCCATTCTAGCCCATCCCATCCCATCTGATCCCATCCCAACCCATCCCATCCCATCCCATCCTATCCTACCCCATCCCATCCCATCCTATCCCATCCCATCCGATCCCATCCCATCCCATCCCATCCCATCCTAGGGATCCCATACCAGGTATCCCATCCCATCCCAGGGATCCCATCCCATCCCAACCCATCCCATCCCATCCTACCCCATCCCATCCCATCCTATCCCATCCCATCCCATCCCATCCCATCCCATCCCATTCCATCCCATCCCATCCCATCCTAGGGATGCCATACCAGGTAACCCATCCCATCCCAGGGATCCCATTCCGTACCATCCCAGGGATCCCATTTCATCCCATCCCATCCCATCGATCCCATCCCAACCCATTGTAGCCATTCCCATCCCATCCCACCCCATCCCATCCAATCCCATCCCATCCCATCCCATCCCATCCCATGCCATCCCATCCCATCCCATCCCATCCCATCCCATCCCATCCCATCCCATCCCATCCCATCCCATCCCATCCTATCCCATCCCATCCCATCCCAGGGACACCATCCCAGGGATCCCATCCCATCCCATCCCAACCCAGGGATCCCATCCCATCCCATCCAATCCCAGGGATCCCATCCCATCCCATCCCATCCCATCCCATCTCATCCCATCCCATCCTATCACATCCCTTCCCATCCCATCCCATCCCATCCCATCCCATCCCAGGGATCCCATCCCAACCCAGGGATAACATCCCAGGGATCCCATCCCATCCCATCCCATCCCATCCCATCCCAACCCATCCCATCCCATCCCATCCCATCCCATCCCATCCCATCCCATCCCATCCCATCCCATCCCATCCCATCCTATCCCATCCCATCCCATCCCATCCCATCCCATCCCATCCCATCCCATCCCATCCCATCCCATCCCATCCCATCCCATCCTAGGGATGCCATACCAGGTAACCCATCCCATCCCAGGGATCCCATTCCGTACCATCCCAGGGATCCCATTTCATCCCATCCCATCCCATCGATCCCATCCCAACCCATTGTAGCCAATCCCATCCCATCCCACCCCATCCCATCCAATCCCATCCCATCCCATCCCATCCCATCCCATGCCATCCCATCCCATCCCATCCCATCCTATCCCATCCCATCCCATCCCAGGGACACCATCCCAGGGATCCCATCCCATCCCATCCCAACCCAGGGATCCCATCCCATCCCATCCAATCCCAGGGATCCCATCCCATCCCATCCCATCTTATCCCATCCCATTCCATCCCCGGGATCCCATCCCAGGGATTCCATCCCATCCCAGGGATCCCATCCCATACGAGGGATCACATTCCAGGGATCCCATCGCTAGGATCCCATCTCATCCCATCCCAGGGATCCAATCCCATCCCATCTCATCTCAGGGATCCCAGAAGATCCCATCCAACGGTTCCCAACCCATCCCATCCCATGGATCCCATCCCAGGGATCCCATCCCAGGGATCCCATCCCATCCCAGGGATGCCATCCCATCCCATCCCAGGGATCCCATCCCATCCCATTCCATCCCATCCCAGGGATCCCATCCCATCGCATCCCATCCCATCCCATCCCATCCCATCCCATCTCATCCCATCCTATCCCATCCCTTCCCATCCCATCCCATCCCAGGGATCCCATCCCAACACAGGGATACCATCCCAGGGATCCCATTCCATCCCATCCCATCCCATCCCATCCCATCCCATCCTAGGGATCCCATACCAGGTATCCCATCCCATCCCAGGGATCCCATCCCAGGGATCCCATCCCATCCCATCCCATCCCATCCCATCCCATCCCATCCCATCCCATTCCATCCCCGGGATCCCATCCCAGGGATTCCATCCCATCCCAGGGATCCCATCCCATACGAGGGATCACATTCCAGGGATCCCATCGCTAGGATCCCATCTCATCCCATCCCAGGGATCCAATCCCATCCCATCTCATCTCAGGGATCCCAGAAGATCCCATCCAACGGTTCCCAACCCATCCCATCCCATGGATCCCATCCCAGGGATCCCATCCCAGGGATCCCATCCCATCCCAGGGATGCCATCCCATCCCATCCCAGGGATCGCATCCCATCCCATTCCATCCCATCCCAGGGATCCCATCCCATCGCATCGCATCCCATCCCATCCCATCCCATCCCATCCCATCCCATCTCATCCCATCCTATCCCATCCCTTCCCATCCCATCCCATCCCAGGGATCCCATCCCAACACAGGGATACCATCCCAGGGATCCCATTCCATCCCATCCCATCCCATCCCATCCCATCCCATCCCATCCCATCCCATCCCATCCTAGGGATCCCATACCAGGTATCCCATCCCATCCCAGGGATCCCATCCCAGGGATCCCATCCCATCCCATCCCATCCCATCCCATCCCATTCCATCCCCGGGATCCCATCCCAGGGATTCCATCCCATCCCAGGGATCCCATCCCATACGAGGGATCACATTCCAGGGATCCCATCGCTAGGATCCCATCTCATCCCATCCCAGGGATCCAATCCCATCCCATCTCATCTCAGGGATCCCAGAAGATCCCATCCAACGGTTCCCAACCCATCCCATCCCATGGATCCCATCCCAGGGATCCCATCCCAGGGATCCCATCCCATCCCAGGGATGCCATCCCATCCCATCCCAGGGATCGCATCCCATCCCATTCCATCCCATCCCAGGGATCCCATCCCATCGCATCCCATCCCATCCCATCCCATCCCATCCCATCCCATCTCATCCCATCCTATCCCATCCCTTCCCATCCCATCCCATCCCAGGGATCCCATCCCAACACAGGGATACCATCCCAGGGATCCCATTCCATCCCATCCCATCCCATCCCATCCCATCCCATCCCATCCCATCCCATCCCATCCCATCCCATCCCATCCCATCCCATCCCATCCTAGGGATCCCATACCAGGTATCCCATCCCATCCCAGGGATCCCATCCCAGGGATCCCATTCCATCCCATCCCATCCCATCCCATCCCATCCCATCCCATCCCATCCCATCCCATCCCATCCTAGGGATGCCATACCAGGTATCCCATCCCATCCCAGGGATCCCATTCCGTACCATCCCAGGGATCCCATTTCATCCCATCCCATCCCATCGATCCCATCCCATCCCATCCCATCTCATCCCATCCCATCCTATCACATCCCTTCCCATCCCATCCCATCCCATCCCATCCCATCCCAGGGATCCCATCCCAACCCAGGGATAACATCCCAGGGATCCCATCCCATCCCATCCCATCCCATCCCATCCCAACCCATCCCATCCCATCCCATCCCATCCCATCCCATCCCATCCCATCCCATCCCATCCCATCCCATCCCATCCCATCCTATCCCATCCCATCCCATCCCATCCCATCCCATCCCATCCCATCCCATCCCATCCCATCCCATCCCATCCCATCCCATCCCATCCCATCCTAGGGATGCCATACCAGGTAACCCATCCCATCCCAGGGATCCCATTCCGTACCATCCCAGGGATCCCATTTCATCCCATCCCATCCCATCGATCCCATCCCAACCCATTGTAGCCAATCCCATCCCATCCCACCCCATCCCATCCAATCCCATCCCATCCCATCCCATCCCATCCCATGCCATCCCATCCCATCCCATCCCATCCTATCCCATCCCATCCCATCCCATCCCAGGGACACCATCCCAGGGATCCCATCCCATCCCATCCCAACCCAGGGATCCCATCCCATCCCATCCAATCCCAGGGATCCCATCCCATCCCATCCCATCTTATCCCATCCCATTCCATCCCCGGGATCCCATCCCAGGGATTCCATCCCATCCCAGGGATCCCATCCCATACGAGGGATCACATTCCAGGGATCCCATCGCTAGGATCCCATCTCATCCCATCCCAGGGATCCAATCCCATCCCATCTCATCTCAGGGATCCCAGAAGATCCCATCCAACGGTTCCCAACCCATCCCATCCCATGGATCCCATCCCAGGGATCCCATCCCAGGGATCCCATCCCATCCCAGGGATGCCATCCCATCCCATCCCAGGGATCCCATCCCATCCCATTCCATCCCATCCCAGGGATCCCATCCCATCGCATCCCATCCCATCCCATCCCATCCCATCCCATCTCATCCCATCCTATCCCATCCCTTCCCATCCCATCCCATTCCAGGGATCCCATCCCAACACAGGGATACCATCCCAGGGATCCCATTCCATCCCATCCCATCCCATCCCATCCCATCCCATCCTAGGGATCCCATACCAGGTATCCCATCCCATCCCAGGGATCCCATCCCAGGGATCCCATCCCATCCCATCCCATCCCATCCCATCCCATCCCATCCCATCCCATTCCATCCCCGGGATCCCATCCCAGGGATTCCATCCCATCCCAGGGATCCCATCCCATACGAGGGATCACATTCCAGGGATCCCATCGCTAGGATCCCATCTCATCCCATCCCAGGGATCCAATCCCATCCCATCTCATCTCAGGGATCCCAGAAGATCCCATCCAACGGTTCCCAACCCATCCCATCCCATGGATCCCATCCCAGGGATCCCATCCCAGGGATACCATCCCATCCCAGGGATGCCATCCCATCCCATCCCAGGGATCGCATCCCATCCCATTCCATCCCATCCCAGGGATCCCATCCCATCGCATCCCATCCCATCCCATCCCATCCCATCCCATCCCATCTCATCCCATCCTATCCCATCCCTTCCCATCCCATCCCATCCCAGGGATCCCATCCCAACACAGGGATACCATCCCAGGGATCCCATTCCATCCCATCCCATCCCATCCCATCCCATCCCATCCCATCCCATCCTAGGGATCCCATACCAGGTATCCCATCCCATCCCAGGGATCCCATCCCAGGGATCCCATTCCATCCCATCCCATCCCATCCCATCCCATCCCATCCCATCCTTGGGATGCCATACCAGGTATCCCATCCCATCCCAGGGATCCCATTCCGTACCATCCCAGGGATCCCATTTCATCCCATCCCATCCCATCGATCCCATCCCATCCCATCTCATCCCATCCCATCCTATCACATCCCTTCCCATCCCATCCCATCCCATCCCATCCCATCCCATCCCATCCCATCCCAGGGATCCCATCCCAACCCAGGGATAACATCCCAGGGATCCCATCCCATCCCATCCCATCCCATCCCATCCCATCCCATCCCAACCCATCCCATCCCATCCCATCCCATCCCATCCCATCCCATCCCATCCCATCCTATCCCATCCCATCCCATCCCATCCCATCCCATCCCATCCCATCCCATCCCATCCCATCCCATCCCATCCCATCCTAGGGATGCCATACCAGGTAACCCATCCCATCCCAGGGATCCCATTCCGTACCATCCCAGGGATCCCATTTCATCCCATCCCATCCCATCGATCCCATCCCAACCCATTGTAGCCAATCCCATCCCATCCCACCCCATCCCATCCAATCCCATCCCATCCCATCCCATCCCATGCCATCCCATCCCATCCCATCCCATCCTATCCCATCCCATCCCATCCCAGGGACACCATCCCTGGGATCCCATCCCATCCCATCCCAACCCAGGGATCCCATCCCATCCCATCCAATCCCAGGGATCCCATCCCATCCCATCCCATCCCATCCCATCCCATCCCATCCCATCCCAGGGATCCCATACCAGGTATCCCATCCCATCCCAGGGATCCCATACCGTACCATCCCAGGGATCCCATTCCATCCCATCCCATCCCATCCCATCCCATCCCATCCCAACGATCCCATCCCATCCCAACCCATTGTAGCCAATCCCATCCCACCCCATCCCATCCAATCCCATCCCATCCCATCCCATCGCAGGGATCCCATCCCATCCCATCCCAGCGATCTCATCCCAGGGATTCCATCCCATCCCAGGTATCCCATCCCAACCAATCCCAGCCCAGGGATCCCATCCCGTCCCATCCAATCCCAGGGATCCCATCCCATCCCATCCCATCCCATCCCATCTCACCCCATCCCATCCCAGGGATCCCATCCCACGGATCCCATCCCATCCCATCCCAGGCATCCCATCTGATCCCATCCCAGGGATCCCATCCCATCGCATCCCATCCCATCCCAGGGATCCCATCCCAGGGATCCCATCCCATCCCCTCCCCTCCCATCCCATCGATCCCATCCCATCCCAACCCATTCTAGCCCATCCCATCCCATCTGATCCCATCCCAACCCATCCCATCCCATCCTATCCTACCCCATCCCATCCCATCCTATCCCATCCCATCCGATCCCATCCCATCCCATCCCATCCCATCCCATCCCATCCTAGGGATCCCATACCAGGTATCCCATCCCATCCCAGGGATCCCATCCCATCCCAACCCATCCCATCCCATCCTACCCCATCCCATCCCATCCTATCCCATCCCATCCCATCCCATCCCATCCCATCCCATTCCATCCCATCCCATCCCATCCTAGGGATGCCATACCAGGTGACCCATCCCATCCCAGGGATCCCATTCCGTACCATCCCAGGGATCCCATTTCATCCCATCCCATCCCATCGATCCCATCCCAACCCATTGTAGCCATTCCCATCCCATCCCAACCCATCCCATCCAATCCCATCCCATCCCATCCCATGCCATCCCATCCCATCCCATCCCATCCCATCCCATCCCATCCCATCCCATCCTATCCCATCCCATCCCATCCCAGGGACACCATCCCAGGGATCCCATCCCATCCCATCCCAACCCAGGGATCCCATCCCATCCCATCCAATCCCAGGGATCCCATCCCATCCCATCCCATCCCATCCCATCCCATTCCATCCCCGGGATCCCATCCCAGGGATTCCATCCCATCCCAGGGATCCCATCCCATACGAGGGATCACATTCCAGGGATCCCATCGCTAGGATCCCATCTCATCCCATCCCAGGGATCCAATCCCATCCCATCTCATCTCAGGGATCCCAGAAGATCCCATCCAACGGTTCCCAACCCATCCCATCCCATGGATCCCATCCCAGGGATCCCATCCCAGGGATCCCATCCCATCCCAGGGATGCCATCCCATCCCATCCCAGGGATCGCATCCCATCCCATTCCATCCCATCCCAGGGATCCCATCCCATCGCATCCCATCCCATCCCATCCCATCCCATCCCATCTCATCCCATCCTATCCCATCCCTTCCCATCCCATCCCATCCCAGGGATCCCATCCCAACACAGGGATACCATCCCAGGGATCCCATTCCATCCCATCCCATCCCATCCCATCCCATCCCATCCCATCCCATCCCATCCCATCCCATCCCATCCCATCCCATCCCATCCTAGGGATCCCATACCAGGTATCCCATCCCATCCCAGGGATCCCATCCCAGGGATCCCATTCCATCCCATCCCATCCCATCCCATCCCATCCCATCCCATCCCATCCCATCCTAGGGATGCCATACCAGGTATCCCATCCCATCCCAGGGATCCCATTCCGTACCATCCCAGGGATCCCATTTCATCCCATCCCATCCCATCGATCCCATCCCATCCCATCCCATCTCATCCCATCCCATCCTATCACATCCCTTCCCATCCCATCCCATCCCATCCCATCCCATCCCATCCCATCCCATCCCAGGGATCCCATCCCAACCCAGGGATAACATCCCAGGGATCCCATCCCATCCCATCCCATCCCATCACATCCCATCCCATCCCAACCCATCCCATCCCATCCCATCCCATCCCATCCCATCCCATCCCATCCCATCCCATCCCATCCCATCCTATCCCATCCCATCCCATCCCATCCCATCCCATCCCATCCCATCCCATCCCATCCCATCCCATCCCATCCTAGGGATGCCATACCAGGTAACCCATCCCATCCCAGGGATCCCATTCCGTACCATCCCAGGGATCCCATTTCATCCCATCCCATCCCATCGATCCCATCCCAACCCATTGTAGCCAATCCCATCCCATCCCACCCCATCCCATCCAATCCCATCCCATCCCATCCCATCCCATCCCATGCCATCCCATCCCATCCCATCCCATCCTATCCCATCCCATCCCATCCCAGGGACACCATCCCAGGGATCCCATCCCATCCCATCCCAACCCAGGGATCCCATCCCATCCCATCCAATCCCAGGGATCCCATCCCATCCCATCCCATCTTATCCCATCCCATTCCATCCCCGGGATCCCATCCCAGGGATTCCATCCCATCCCAGGGATCCCATCCCATACGAGGGATCACATTCCAGGGATCCCATCGCTAGGATCCCATCTCATCCCATCCCAGGGATCCAATCCCATCCCATCTCATCTCAGGGATCCCAGAAGATCCCATCCAACGGTTCCCAACCCATCCCATCCCATGGATCCCATCCCAGGGATCCCATCCCAGGGATCCCATCCCATCCCAGGGATGCCATCCCATCCCATCCCAGGGATCCCATCCCATCCCATTCCATCCCATCCCAGGGATCCCATCCCATCGCATCCCATCCCATCCCATCCCATCCCATCCCATCCCATCTCATCCCATCCTATCCCATCCCTTCCCATCCCATCCCATCCCAGGGATCCCATCCCAACACAGGGATACCATCCCAGGGATCCCATTCCATCCCATCCCATCCCATCCCATCCCATCCCATCCTAGGGATCCCATACCAGGTATCCCATCCCATCCCAGGGATCCCATCCCAGGGATCCCATTCCATCCCATCCCATCCCATCCCATCCCATCCCATCCCATCCCATCCCATCCCATCCCATCCCATCCCATCCCATCCCATCCTAGGGATGCCATACCAGGTATCCCATCCCATCCCAGGGATCCCATTCCGTACCATCCCAGGGATCCCATTTCATCCCATCCCATCCCATCCCATCGATCCCATCCCATCCCATCCCATCTCATCCCATCCCATCCTATCACATCCCTTCCCATCCCATCCCATCCCATCCCATCCCATCTCATCCCATCCCATCCTATCACATCCCTTCCCATCCCATCCCATCCCATCCCATCCCATCCCATCCCATCCCATCCCATCCCATCCCATCCCAGGGATCCCATCCCAACCCAGGGATAACATCCCAGGGATCCCATCCCATCCCATCCCATCCCATCCCATCCCAACCCATCCCATCCCATCCCATCCCATCCCATCCCATCCCATCCCATCCCATCCCATCCCATCCTATCCCATCCCATCCCATCCCATCCCATCCCATCCCATCCCATCCCATCCCATCCCATCCCATCCCATCCCATCCCATCCTAGGGATGCCATACCAGGTAACCCATCCCATCCCAGGGATCCCATTCCGTACCATCCCAGGGATCCCATTTCATCCCATCCCATCCCATCGATCCCATCCCAACCCATTGTACCCAATCCCATCCCATCCCACCCCATCCCATCCAATCCCATCCCATCCCATCCCATCCCATCCCATCCCATCCCATCCCATCCCATCCCATCCTATCCCATCCCATCCCATCCCAGGGACACCATCCCAGGGATCCCATCCCATCCCATCCCAACCCAGGGATCCCATCCCATCACATCCAATCCCAGGGATCCCATCCCATCCCATCCCATCCCATCCCATCCCATCCCATCCCATCCCATCCCAGTTATCCCATCCCAGGTATCCCATCCCATCCCAGGGAGCCCATCCCATCCCATCCCAGGGATCCCATCCCAGGGGTCCCATCCCATCCCATCCCATCCCAGGGATCCCATCCCATCCCATCCCATCCCAGGGAGCCCTTCCCATCCCATCCCAGGGATCCCATCCCAGGGATCCCATCCCATCCCATACCATCCCATCCCAGGGATCCCATCCCATGGAACCCATCCCAACCCAGGGATCCCATCCCATTCCAACCCATCCCATCCCATCCCAACCCATCCCATCCCATCCCATCCCATCCCATCCCATCCCATCCCATCCCATCCCATCCCATCCCATCCCAGTTATCCCATCCCAGGTATCCCATCCCATCCCAGGGAGCCCATCCCATCCCATCCCAGGGATCCCATCCCAGGGGTCCCATCCCATCCCATCCCATCCCAGGGATCCCATCCCATCCCATCCCATCCCAGGGAGCCCTTCCCATCCCATCCCAGGGATCCCATCCCAGGGATCCCATCCCATCCCATACCATCCCATCCCAGGGATCCCATCCCATGGAACCCATCCCAACCCAGGGATCCCATCCCATTCCAACCCATCCCATCCCATCCCAACCCATCCCATCCCATCCCATCCCATCCCATCCCATCCCATCCCATCCCATCCCATCCCATTCCAACCCATCCCATCCCATCCCAGGGATCCCATTCCAGAGATTCCATCCCATCCCAGGGATGCCACCCCAGGGATTCGATCCCAACCCAGGGATCCCTTCCTATCCCAGGGATCCCATCCCAGGGATTCCATCCCATCCCAGGGATCCCATCCCATACGAGGGATCACATTCCAGGGATCCCATCCCAGGGATCCCATCCCATCCCATGCCATCCCATCCCATCCCATCCCATCCCATCCCATCCTATCCCATCCCATCCCAGGGACACCATCCCAGGGATCCCATCCCATCCCATCCCAACCCAGGGATCCCATCCCATCCCATCCAATCCCAGGGATCCCATCCCATCCCATCCCATCCCATCCCATCCCATCCCATCCCATCCCATCCCATCCCATCCCATCCCATTCCATCCCCGGGATCCCATCCCAGGGATTCCATCCCATCCCAGGGATCCCATCCCATACGAGGGATCACATTCCAGGGATCCCATCGCTAGGATCCCATCTCATCCCATCCCAGGGATCCAATCCCATCCCATCTCATCTCAGGGATCCCAGAAGATCCCATCCAACGGTTCCCAACCCATCCCATCCCAGGGATCCCATCCCATCCCAGGGATGCCATCCAATCCCATCCCAGGGATCCCATCCCATCCCATTCCATCCCATCCCAGGGATCCCATCCCATCGCATCCCATCCCATCCCATCCCATCCCATCCCATCTCATCCCATCCTATCCCATCCCTTCCCATCCCATCCAATCCCAGGGATCCCATTCCATCCCATCCCATCCCATCCCATCCCATCCTAGGGATCCGATACCAGGTATCCCATCCCATCCCAGGTATCCCATCCCATCCCAGGGATCCCATCCCATCCCAACCCATCCCATCCCATCCCATCCCATCCCATCCCATCCCATCCCATCCCATCCCATCCCATCCCATCCTAGGGATGCCATACCAGGTATCCCATCCCATCCCAGGGATCCCATTCCGTACCATCCCAGGGATCCCATTTCATCCCATCCCATCCCATCCCATCGATCCCATCCCATCCCATCCCATCTCATCCCATCCCATCCTATCACATCCCTTCCCATCCCATCCCATCCCATCCCATCCCAGGGATCCCATCCCAACCCAGGGATAACATCCCAGGGATCCCATCCCATCCCATCCCAACCCATCCCATCCCATCCCATGACAACCCATCCCATCCCATCCCATCCCATCCCATCCCAGTTATCCCATCCCAGGTATCCCATCCCATCCCAGGGAGCCCATCCCATCCCATCCCAGGGATCTCATCCCAGTCGTCCCATCCCATCCCATCCCATCCCAGGGATCCCATCCCATCCCATCCCATCCCAGGGAGCCCTTCCCATCCCATCCCAGGGATCCCATCCCAGGGATCCCATCCCATCCCATACCATCCCATTCCAGGGATCCCATCCCATGGAACCCATCCCAACCCAGGGATCCCATCCCATTCCAACCCATCCCATCCCATCCCAGGGATCCCATTCCAGAGATTCCATCCCATCCCAGGGATGCCACCCCAGGGATTCGATCCCAACCCAGGGATCCCTTCCTATCCCAGGGATCCCATCCCAGGGATTCCATCCCATCCCAGGGATCCCATCCCATACGAGGGATCACATTCCAGGGATCCCATCCCAGGGATCCCATCCCATCCCAGACATCCCATCCCATCCCAACCCATCCCGTCCCATCCCATCCTCTCCCATCCCAGGGATCCTATCCCATCCCAAGTAACCCATCCCATGGATCCCATCCCAGGGATCCCATCCCATCCCAGGGATCCCAACCCATCCCAGGGATCCCATCCCATCCCATCCCAGGGATCCCATCCCATCCCGGCTATCCCACCCCAGGGATTCCATCCCATCCCAGGGATCCCATTTCATCTGTTCCCATCCCAGGGATCCCATCCCATCCCATCCCATCCCATCCCAGGGATGCCATTCCATCCCATCCCATCCCATCCCATTCCAGGGATCCAATCCCATCCCAACCCATCCCATCCCATGGATCCCATCCCATCCCAGGGATCGCATCCCATCCCAACCAGTCCCATCCCACCCCATCCCATCCCATTCCATCCCATCCCATGCCATCCCAGGGATCCCATCACAGGGATCCCATCCCAGGGATCACATCCCATCCCATTCCATCCCCGCGATCCCATCCCAGGGATTCCATCCCATCCCAGGGATCCCATCCCATACGAGGGATCACAATCCAGGGGTCCCATCCCTGGGATCCCATCTCATCCCATCCCAGGGATCCAATCCCATCCCATCTCATCCCAGGGATCCCATCCCATCCCATCCCATCCCATCCCATCCCATCCCATCCCATCCCATCGATCCCATCCCAACCCATTGCATCCAATCCCATCCCATCCCACCCCATCCAATCCCAGGGACACCATCCCAGGGATACCATACCATCCTGTCCCATCGCAGGTATCCCATCCCATCCCGTCCCGTCCCATCCCACCCCACCCCATCCCATCCCATCCCATCCCATCCCATCCCATCCCATCCCATCCCATCCCATCCCAGCGATCTCATCTCAGGGATTCCATCCCATCCCAATTATCCCATCCCCACCAATCCCAACCCAGGGATCCCATCCCATCTCATCCCATCCCAGGGATCCCATCCCATCCCACGTATCCCATCCCATCCCATCTCATCCCGCGGATCCCATGCCATGTCATGGCATCCCATCCCATCCCATCCCATCCCATCCCATCCCATCCCATCCCATCCCATCCCATCCCATCCCATCCCATCCCAGGGATCCCATCCCATCCAAACCCATCCCATCCCATCCTACCCCATCCCATCCCATCCTATCCCATCCCATCCCATCCCGTCCCATCACATCCCATCCCAGGTATCCCATCCCATCCCATCCCATCCCATCCCAGGGATCCCATCCGATCCCATCCCATCCAATCCCATCCCATCCCATCCCATCCCATCCCATCCCAGGGATACCATCCCATCCCCTCGTCCCCATCCCAGGGATCCCATCCCATCCCATCCCAGGGATCCCATCCCATCCCAACCCATCCCATCCCATCCTACCCCATCCCATCCCATCCTATCCCATCCCATCCCATCCCATCCCATCCTAGGGATCCCATAGCAGGTATCCCATCCCATCCCAGGGATCCCATTCCGTACCATCCCAGGGATCCCATTTCATCCCATCCCATCCCATCGATCCCATCCCATCCCAACCCATTGTAGCCAATCCCATCCCATCTCACCCCACCCCATCCCATCCAATCCCATCCCATCCCATCCCATCCCATCCCATCCCATCACATCACATCCCATCCCATCCCATCCCATCCCATCCCATCACATCACATCCCATCCCAGCGATCTCATCCCAGGGATTCCAACCCATCCCAGGTATCCCATCCCAACCAATCCCAACAGAGGGATCCCATCCCATCCAATCCCAGGGATCCCATCCCATCCCATCCCATCCCATCCCATCCCATCTCACTCCATCCCATCCCAGGGATCCCATCCCATCCCACGGATCCCATCCCATCCCAGGTATCCCATCCCATCCCCTCCGCTCCCATCCCATAGATCCCATCCCATCCCAACCCATTCTAGCCCATCCCATCCCATCCGATCCCATCCCATGTAAACACATCCGATCCCATCCCATGTATCCCATCCCAGGGATACCATCCGATCCCATCCCATCCCATCCCATCCCAGCGATCTCATCCCAGGTATTCCATCCCATCCCAGGGATCCCATCCCAACAAATCCCATCACAGGGATCCCATCCCATCCCATCCCAGTGATCCCATCCCATCCAATCCCATCCCATCCCATGCATTCCCATCCCAGGAATCCCATCCCATCCCATCCCATCCCAGGGATCCCATCCCATCCCATCCCTTCCCATCCCATCCCATCCCATCCCATCCCAACCCATCCCAGGGATCCCATCCCATCCGATTCCATCCCCGGGATCCCATCCCAGGGATTCCATCCCATCCCAGGGATCCCATCCCAAACGAGGGATCACATTCCAGGGGTCTCATTGCTAGGATCCCATCTCATCCCATCCCAGGGATCCAATCCCATCCCATCTCATCTCAGGGATCCCAGAAGATCCCATCCAACGGTTCCCAACCCATCCCAACCCATCCCATCCCATGGATCCCATCCCAGGGATCCAATCCCAGGGATCCCATCCCATCCCAGGGATGCCATCCCATCCCATCCCATCCCAACCCATCCCAGGGATCCCATCCCATCCCATTCCATCCCATCCCAGGGATCCCATCCCATCCCATCCCATCCCATCGCATACCATCCCATCCTATCCCATCCCTTCACATCCCATCCCATCCCATCCCAGGTATCCCATCCCATCCCATCCCATCCCAGGGATCCCATCCGATCCCATCCCATCCAATCCCATCCCATCCCAGGTATCCCATCCCATCCCCTCCGCTCCCATCCCATAGATCCCATCCCATCCCAACCCATTCTAGCCCATCCCATCCCATCCGATCCCATCCCATGTAAACACATCCGATCCCATCCCATGTATCCCATCCCAGGGATACCATCCGATCCCATCCCATCCCATCCCATCCCAGCGATCTCATCCCAGGTATTCCATCCCATCCCAGGGATCCCATCCCAACAAATCCCATCACAGGGATCCCATCCCATCCCATCACAGGGATCCCATCCCATCCCATCCCATCCCAGTGATCCCATCCCATCCAATCCCATCCCATCCCATGCATTCCCATCCCAGGAATCCCATCCCATCCCATCCCATCCCAGGGATCCCATCCCATCCCATCCCTTCCCATCCCATCCCATCCCATCCCATCCCAACCCATCCCAGGGATCCCATCCCATCCGATTCCATCCCCGGGATCCCATCCCAGGGATTCCATCCCATCCCAGGGATCCCATCCCATACGAGGGATCACATTCCAGGGATCTCATTGCTAGGATCCCATCTCATCCCATCCCAGGGATCCAATCCCATCCCATCTCATCTCAGGGATCCCAGAAGATCCCATCCAACGGTTCCCAACCCATCCAACCCATCCCATCCCATGGATCCCATCCCAGGGATCCAATCCCAGGGATCCCATCCCATCCCAGGGATGCCATCCCATCCCATCCCATCCCAACCCATCCCAGGGATCCCATCCCATCCCATTCCATCCCATCCCAGGGATCCCATCCCATCCCATCCCATCGCATACCATCCGATCCTATCCCATCCCTTCACATCCCATCCCATCCCATCCCAGGGATCCCATCCCATCCCATCCCATCCCATCCCATCCCATCCCATCCCATCCCATCCCATCCCAGGGATCCCATCCCATCCCAGGGATCCCATCCCATTCCATCCCATCCCATCTCATCCCAGGGATCACATCCCATCCCAGGGATCCCATGTCAGAGATCCCATCCCATCTCAAGGATGCTATCCCAGGGATTCGATCCCAACGCAGGAATCCCATACTATCCCAGGGATCCCATTCCAGGGATCCCATCCCATCCCATCCCAGGAATCCCATCCCATCCCATTCCAGGGATCCCATCCCATTCCAGGGATCCCATCCCATCCCAGTGAACACATCCCAACCCAGGGATCCCATCCCATCCCAGGGATCCCATCCGATCCAATCCCAGTGATCCCATCCCATCCCAACCAATCCCATCCCACCCCATCCCATCCCATTCCATCCCATCCCATCCCATCCCATCCCATCCCATACCATCCCAGGGACCCCATCCCATCCCAGGGATCCCATCCCATCCCTTCCCATCCCATCCCATCCCAACCCATCCCATCCCATCCCATTCCATCCCCGGGATCCCATCCCACGGATCCCATCCCATCCCATCCCAGGTATCCCATCCCATCCCCTCCACTCCCATCCCATAGATCCCATCCCATCCCAACCCATTCTAGCCCATCCCATCCCATCCGATCCCATCCCATGCAAACACATCCGATCCCATCCCATGTATCCCATCCCAGGGATACCATCCGATCCCATCCCATCCCATCCCATCACATCCCATCCCAGCGATCTCATCCCAGGTATTCCATCCCAGGGATCCCATCCCAACAAATCCCATCACAGGGATCCCATCCCATCCCATCAGAGGGATCCCATCCCATCCCATCCCAGTGATCCCATCCCATCCAATCCCATCCCATCCCATCCCATCCCATGCATTCCCATCCCAGGATTCCCATCCCATCCCATCCCAGGGATCCCATCCCATCCCATCCCATCCCATCCTATCCCTTCCCATTCCATCCCATCCCATCCCAACCCATCCCAGGGATCCCATCACAGGGATCCCATCCCAGGGATCCCATCCCATCCGATTCCATCCCCGGGATCCCATCCCTGGGATTCCATCCCATCCCAGGGATCCCATCCCATACGAGGGATCACATTCCAGGGATCCCATTGCTAGGATCCCATCTCATCCCATCCCAGGGATCCAATCCCATCCCATCTCATTTCAGGGATCCCAGAAGATCCCATCCAACGGTTCCCAACCCATCCCAACCCATCCCATCCCATGGATCCCATCCCAGGGATCCCATCCCAGGGATCCCATCCCATCCCAGGGATGCCATCCCATCCCATCCCATCACAGGGATCCCATCCCATCCCATTCCATCCCATCCCAGGGATCCCATCCCATCCCATCCCATCCCATCCCAGGGATCCCATCGCATGGAACCCATCCCAACCCAGGGATCCCATCCCATTCCAACCCATCCCATCCCATCCCAGGGATCCCAACCCAGGGATCCCATCCTATCCCAGGGATCCCATCCCAAGGGTTCCATCCCATCCCAGGGATCCCATCACATCCCAGGGATCACATTCCAGGGATCCCATCCCAGGGATCCCATCCCATCCCAGGGATCCCATCCCATCCCATCCCATCCCAGGGATCCCATACCAGGGATTCCATCCCATCCCCTGGTCCCCATCCCAGGGATTCCATCCCATCCCAACGCATCCCATCCCATGGATACCATCCGATCCCAGAGATCCCATCCCAGGGATCCCATCCCATCCCAGGGATCCCATCCCATCCTACCCCATCCCAACCCATACTATCCCATCGCATCCCATCCCATCCTATCCCATCGCATCCCATCCCATCCCATCCCATCCTAGGGATCCCATACCAGGTATCACATCCCATCCCAGGGATCCCATTCCGTACCATCCCAGGGATCCCATTCCATCCCATCCCATCCCATCGATCCCATCCCATCCCAACCCAGTGTAGCCAAACCGATCCCATCCCACCCCATCCCATCCAATCCCATCCCACCCCATCCCATGCCATCCCATCCCATCCCATCCCATCCCATCCCATCCCATCCCAGGGACACCATCCCCGGGATACCATACCATCCCAACCCATCCCATCCAATCCCATCCCATCCCATCCCATCCCAACCCATCCCATCCCATCCCATCCCATCCAATCCCAGGGATCCCATCCCATCTCACCCCATCCCATCCCAGGGATCACATCCCATCCCACGGATCCCATCCCATCCCAGGCATCCCATCCGATCCCATCCCAGGGATCCCATCCCATACCATCCCATCCCATCGCAGGGATCCCATCCCATCCCATCCGATCCCATCCCAGGGATCCCATCCCATACCATCCCATCCCATCGCAGGGATCCCATCCCATCCCATCCCATCACATCACATCCCATCCCAGCGATCTCGTCCCAGGGATTCCATCCCATCCCAGTGATCCCATCCCATCCCACCCATTCCCATCCCAGGAATCCCATCCCATCACATCCCACGGATCCCATAACATCCCAGGGATCCCATCCCATCCCATCCCATCCCAGGGATCCCATCCCATCCCAGGGATCCCATCCCATCCCAACATATCCCATCCCATCCTCTCCCATCCAAGGGATCCTATCCCATCCCAAGCAACCCATCCCATGGATCCCATCCCAGGGAGGCCATCCCATCCCAGGGATCCCAACGCATCCCTGGGATCCCATCCCATCCCAGGGATCCCATCCCATCCCGGCTATCCCACCCCAGGGATTCCATCCCATCCCAGGGATCCCATTTCATCTGTTCCCATCCCAGGGATCCCATCCCATCCCATCCCATCCCATCCCAGGGATGCCATCCCATCCCATCCCATTCCAGGGATCCAATCCCATCCCAACCCATCCCATCCCATGGATCCCATCCCATCCCAGGGATCGCATCCCATCCCAACCAATCCCATCCCACCCCATCCCATCCCATTCCATCCCATCCCATCCCATCCCATCCCATCCCATCCCATCCCATCCCATCCCATCGGATCCCATCCCATGCCATCCCAGGGATCCCATCCCAGGGATCCCATCCCATCCTACCCCATCCCATCCCATCCAATCCCATCCCATCCCATCCCATCCCATCCCATCCCATCCCATCCCATCCCATCCCAGGGATCCCATCACAGGGATCCCATCCCAGGGATCACATCCCATCCCATTCCATCCCCGCGATCCCATCCCAGGTATTCCATCCCATCCCAGGGATCCCATCCCATACGAGGGATCACAATCCAGGGGTCCCATCCCTGGGATCCCATCTCATCCCATCCCAGGGATCCAATCCCATCCCATCTCATCCCAGGGATCCCATCCCATCCCATCCCGTCCCATCCCATCCCAGGGATCCCATACCAGGTATCCCATCCCATCCCAGGGAGCCCATTCCGTACCATCCCAGGGATCCCATTCCATCCCATCCCATCCCATCCCATCCCATCCCATCCCATCCCATCCCATCCCATCCCATCCCATCGATCCCATCCCAACCCATTGCATCCAATCCCATCCCATCCCACCCCATGCCATCCCAGGGACACCATCCCAGGGATACCATACCATCCTGTCCCATCGAAGGTATCCCATCCCATCCCGTCCCGTCCCATCCCATCCCACCCCACCCCATCCCATCCCATCCCATCCCATCCCATCCCATCCCATCCCATCCCATCCCATCCCATCCCAGCGATCTCATCTCAGGGATTCCATCCCATCCCAATTATCCCATCCCCAACAATCCCAACCCAGGGATCCCATCCCATCTCATCCCATCCCAGGGATCCCATCCCATCCCACGTATCCCATCCCATCCCATCTCATCCCGCGGATCCCATGCCATGTCATGGCATCCCATCCCATCCCATCCCATCCCAGGGATCCCATCCCATCCAAACCCATCCCATCCCATCCCATCCTACCCCATCCCATCCCATCCTATCCCATCCCATCCCATCCCGTCCCATCACATCCCATCCCAGATATCCCATCCCATCCCAGGTATCCCATCCCATCCCATCCAATCCCATCCCATCCCATCCCATCCCATCCCATCCCATCCCAGGGATCCCATCCCAGGGATACCATCCCATCCCCTCGTCCCCATCCCAGGGATTCCATCCCATCCCAACCCATCCCATCCCAGGGATCCCATCCCAGGGATCCCATCCCATCCCAGGGATCCCATCCCATCCCAACCCATCCCATCCCATCCTACCCCATCCCATCCTATCCCATCCCATCCCATCCCATCCCATCCCATCCCATCCCATCCCATCCCATCCCATCCCATCCCATCCCATCCCATCCCATCCTAGGGATCCCATACCAGGTATCCCATCCAATCCCAGGGATCCCATTCCGTACCATCCCAGGGATCCCATTTCATCCCATCCCATCCCATCGATCCCATCCCATCCCAGGGATCACATCCCATCCCAGGGATCCCATCCCATCCCATCCCAGGCATCCCATCCGATCCCATCCCAGGGATCCCATCCCATCGCATCCCATTTCAGGGATCCCATCCCAGGGATCCCATACCATCCCATCCCATCCCATCCCATCCCAGGGATCCCATCTCATCCCAGGGATCCAATCCCAGAGATCCTCTCCCATCCCATCCCATCCCAGGGATCCCATCCCATGGAACCCATCCCAATCCAGGGATCCCATCCCATCCCATCCCATCCCATCCCATCCCATCCCATCCCAGGGATCCCATCCCAGGGATCCCATCCCAGTGATCCCATCCCATCCCCGGGATCCCATTCCAGGGATTCCATCCCATCCCAGGGATCCCAACCCATACGAGGGATCACAATCCAGGGATCCCATCCCAGGGATCCCATCCCAGGGATCCCATCCCATCCCCGGGATCCCATTCCAGGGATTCCATCCCATCCCAGGGATCCCAACCCATACGAGGGATCACAATCCAGGGATCCCATCCCTGGGATCCCATCTCATCCCATCCCAGGGATCCAATCCCATCCCATCTCATCCCAGGGATCCCATCCCATCGCAGGGATCCCATCCCATCCCATCCCGTCCCATCCTACCCCATCCCATCCCATCCCATCCCATCCCATCCCAGGGATCCCATACCAGGTACCCCATCCCATCCCAGGGATCCCATTCCGTACCATCCCAGGGATCCCATTCCATCCCATCCCATCCCATCGCAGGGATCCCATCCCATTCCATCCCGTCCCATCCCATCCCATCCCACCCCATGCCATCCCATCCCATTCCATCCCATCCCATCCCATCCCATCCCATCCCATCCCATCCCATCCCATCCCATCCCATCCCAGGGATTTCATCCCAGGGATTCCATCCCATCCCAGGTATCCCATCCCAACCAATCCCAACCCAGGGATCCCATCCCATCCCATCCCATCTCATCCCATCCCATCCCAGGGATCCCATCCCATCCCAGAGATCCCATCCCAGGGATCCCATCCCATCCCAGGTATCCCATCCCATCCCAACCCATCCCATCCCATCCTACCCCATCCCATCCCATCCTATCCCATCCCATCCCATCCCATCCCGTCCCGTCCCATCACATCCCATCCCAGATATCCCATCCCAGGGATCCCATCCCATCCCAGGGATCCCATCCCATCCCAGGGATCCCATCCCATCCCAGGGATCCCATCCGATCCCATCCCATCCAATCCCATCCCATCCCATCCCATCCCATCCCATCCCATCCCATCCCAGGGATCCCATACCAGAGATCCCATCCCATCCCCGGGTCCCCATCCCAGGGATTCCATCCCATCCCAACCCATCCCATCCCAGGGATCCCATCCCATCCCAGGGATCCGATCCCATCCCAACCCATCCCATCCCATCCTATCCCATCCCATCCCATCCCATCCCATCCCATCCCATCCCATCCCATCCCATCCCATCCCATCCCATCCCATCCCAGGGATCCCATACCAGGTATCCCATCCCATCCCATCCCATCCCATTCCGTACCATCCCAGGGATCCCATTCCATCCCATTCCATCCCATCCCATCCGATCCCATCCCATGGCATCCCAGAGATCCCATCCCATCACAGGGATCCCATCCCATCCCAGGGATCCCATCCCATCCAATCCCAGGGATTCCATCCCATCCAATCCCATCCCATCCCATCCCATCCCATCCCATCCCATCCCAGGGATCCCATCCCAGGGATCCCATCCCATCCCCGGGTCCCCATCCCAGGGATTCCATCCCATCCCAACCCATCCCATCCCAGGGATCCCATCCCATCCCATCCCAGGGATCCCATCCCATCCCATCTCAGCCCATCCCATCCCAGGGATCACATCCCATCCCAGGGATCCCATCCCATCCCATCCCAGGCATCCCATCCGATCCCATCCCAGGGATCCCATCCCATCGCATCCCATTTCAGGGATCCCATCCCTGGGATCCCATACCATCCCATCCCATCCCATCCCATCCCATCCCATCCCAGGGATCCCATCTCATCCCAGGGATCCAATCCCAGAGATCCTCTCCCATCCCATCCCATCCCAGGGATCCCATCCCATGGAACCCATCCCAATCCAGGGATCCCATCCCATCCCATCCCATCCCATCCCATCCCATCCCATCCCAGGGATCCCATCCCAGGGATCCCATCCCAGTGATCCCATCCCATCCCCGGCATCCCATTCCAGGGATTCCATCCCATCCCAGGGATCCCAACCCATATGAGGGATCACAATCCAGGGATCCCATCCCAGGGATCCCATCCCAGGGATCCCATCCCATCCCCGGGATCCCATTCCAGGGATTCCATCCCATCCCAGGGATCCCAACCCATACGAGGGATCACAATCCAGGGATCCCATCCCTGGGATCCCATCTCATCCCATCCCAGGGATCCAATCCCATCCCATCTCATCCCAGGGATCCCATCCCATCGCAGGGATCCCATCCCATCCCATCCCGTCCCATCCTACCCCATCCCATCCCATCCCATCCCAGGGATCCCATACCAGGTATCCCATCCCATCCCATCCCAGGGATCCCATTCCGTACCATCCCAGGGATCCCATTCCATCCCATCCCATCCCATCCCATCGCAGGGATCCCATCCCATTCCATCCCGTCCCAACCCATCCCATCCCACCCCATGCCATCCCATCCCATTCCATCCCATCCCATCCCATCCCATCCCATCCCATCCCATCCCATCCCATCCCATCCCATCCCATCCCATCCCATCCCATCCCAGGGATTTCATCCCAGGGATTCCATCCCATCCCAGGTATCCCATCCCAACCAATCCCAACCCAGGGATCCCATCCCATCCCATCTCATCCCATCCCATCCCAGGGATCCCATCCCATCCCAGAGATCCCATCCCAGGGATCCCATCCCATCCCAGGTATCCCATCCCATCCCAACCCATCCCATCCCATCCTACCCCATCCTATCCCATCCTATCCCATCCCATCCCATCCCGTCCCGTCCCATCACATCCCATCCCAGATATCCCATCCCAGGGATCCCATCCCATCCCAGGGATCCCATCCCATTCCAGGGATCCCATCCCATCCCATCCCATCCAATCCAATCCCATCCCATCCCATCCCATCCCATCCCATCCCAGGGATCCCATACCAGAGGTCCCATCCCATCCCCGGGTCCCCATCCCAGGGATTCCATCCCATCCCAACCCATCCCATCCCATCCCGTCCCGTCCCATCACATCCCATCCCAGATATCCCATCCCAGGGATCCCATCCCATCCCAGGGATCCCATCCCATCCCAGGGATCCCATCCGATCCCATCACATCCCATCCCAGATATCCCATCCCAGGGATCCCATCCCATCCCAGGGATCCCATCCCATCCCAGGGATCCCATCCCATCCCATCACATCCCATCCCAGATATCCCATCCCAGGGATCCCATCCCATCCCAGGGATCCCATCCCATCCCAGGGATCCCATCCGATCCGATCCCATCCCATCCAATCCAATCCCATCCCATCCCATCCCATCCCATCCCATCCCATCCCATCCCAGGGATCCCATACCAGAGATCCCATCCCATCCCCGGGTCCCCATCCCAGGGATTCCATCCCATCCCAACCCATCCCATCCCAGGGATCCCATCCCATCCCAACCCATTGTAGCCAATCCCATCCCATCCCACCACATCCCATCCCATCCCACCCCATCCCATCCAATCCCATCCCATCCCATCCCATCCCATCCCATCCCATCCCATCCCATCCCATCCCATCCCATCCCATCCCAGGGACACCATCCCAGGGATACCATACCATCCCATCCCATCGCAGGGATCCCATCCTATCCCATCCCAGCGATCTCATCCCAGGGATTCCATCCCATCCCAGGTATCCCATCCCAACCAATCCTAACCCAGGGATCCCATCCCATCCAATCCCAGGGATCCCATCCCATCCCATCCCATCTCACCCCATCCCATCCCAGGGATCACATCCCATCCCACGGATCCCATCCCATCCCATCCCAGGCATCCCATCCGATCCCATCCAAGGATCCCATCCCATCCCATCCCATCCCATCCCATCCCATCCCTTTCCATCCCACCCCATCCCATCCCATCCCATCCCAGGGATCCCATCCCATCCCATCCCATCCCAGGGATCCCATCCCCTGGAACCCATCCCAACCCAGGGATCCCATCCCATTCCAACCCATCCAATCCCATCCCAGGGATCCCATCCCAGAGATTCCATCCCATCCCAGGGATGCCATCCCAGGGATTCGATCCCAACCCAGGGATCCCATCCTATCCCAGCGATGCCATCCCAGGGATTCCATCCCATCCCAGGGATCCCATCCCATCCCAGGGATCACATTCCAGGGATCCCATCCCAGGGATCCCATCCCATCCCAGGGAACCCATCCCATCCCAAACCATTGTAGCAAATCCCATCCCATCCCACCCCATCCCATCCCATCCCATCCCATCCCATCCCATCCCATCCCATCCCAGGGACACCATCCCAGGGATCCCATCCCATCCCATCCCAGGGATCCCATCCGATCTCATCCCATCCAATCCCATCCCATCCCATCCCATCCCATCCCAGGGATCCCATACCAGAGATCCCATCCCATCCCCGGGTCCCCATCCCAGGGATCCGATCCCATCCCAACCCATCCCATCCCATCCTACCCCATCCCATCGCATCCCATCCCATCCCATCCCATCCCATCCCATCCCATCCCATCCTAGGGATCCCATACCAGGTATCCCATCCCATCCCAGGGATCCCATTCCGTACCATCCCAGGGATCCTATTTCATCCTATCCCATCCCATCCCATTGATCCCATCCCATCCCAACCCATTGTAGCCAATCCCATCCCATCCCACCCCATCCCATCCAATCCCATCCCATCCCATCCCATCCCAGGGACACCATCCCAGGGATACCATACCATCCCATCCCATCGCAGGGATCCCATCCCATCCCATCCCATCCCAGCGATCTCATCCCAGGGATTCCATCCCATCCCAGGTATCCCATCCCAACCAATCCTAACCCAGGGATCCCATCCCATCCAATCCCAGGGATCCCATCCCATCCCATCCCATCTCACCCCATCCCATCCCAGGGATCACATCCCATCCCACGGATCCCATCCCATCCCATCCCAGGCATCCCATCCGATCCCACCCAAGGATCCCATCCCATCCCATCCCATCCCTTTCCATCCCACCCCATCCCATCCCATCCCATCCCATCCCAGGGATCCCATCCCATCCCATCCCATCCCAGGGATCACATCCCATGGAACCCATCCCAACCCAGGGATCCCATCCCATTCCAACCCATCCAATCCCATCCCAGGGATCCCATCCCAGAGATTCCATCCCATCCCAGGGATGCCATCCCAGGGATTCGATCCCAACCCAGGGATCCCATCCTATCCCAGGGATCCCATCCCAGGGATTCCATCCCATCACGGGGATCCCATCCCATCCCAGGGATCACATTCCAGGGATCCCATCCCAGGGAACCCATCCCATCCCAACCCATTGTAGCAAATCCCATCCCATCCCACCCCATCCCATCCCATCCTACCCCATCCCATCCCATCCTATCCCATCCCATCCCATCCCATCCCATCCCATCCCATCCCATCCCATCCCATCCCATCCCATCCCATCCTAGGGATCCCATACCAGGTATCCCATCCCATCCCAGGGATCCCATTCCGTACCATCCCAGGGATCCTATTTCATCCCATCCCATCCCATCCCATCGAACCCATCCCATCCCAACCCATTGTAGCAAATCCCATCCCACCCCATCCCGTCCCATCCCATCCCATCCCATCCCAGGGACACCATCCCAGGGATACCATACCATCCCATCCCATCGCAGGGATCCCATCCCATCCCATCCCATCCCATCCCATCACATCCCATCCCAGCCCATCTCATCCCAGGGATCCCATCCCATCCCAGGGATCCAATCCCATCCCAGCTATCCCATCCCAGCGATTACATCCCATCCCAGGGATCCCATCCCATCTGTTCCCATCCCAAGTATCCTATCCCATCCCGTCCCATCCAAGGGAACCCATCCATTCCCAACCCAGGAATCCCATCCCTTCCCTTTCCAGGGATCCCATCCCATTCCAGGGATCCCATCCCATCCCAGGGATCCCATCCCATCTCAGGGATCCCATCCCATCCCATCCCATCCCAGGGATCGCATCCCAGGGATCTCATACCATCCCTGGGATCCCATCCCATCCCAAAGATCCAATCCCATCCCAGCTATCCCATCCCAGGGATCACATCCCATCCCAGGGATCCTATCCCATCGTTGGGATCCCATCCAATCCCAGGGATCCCATCCAATCCCAGGGATCCCATCCCATCCCAGGGATCCCATCCCAGCCCAGCCCATCCCATCCCCAGGATCCCATCCCCGGGATCCCATCCCAGGGATCCCATCCCAAGCCAGGGATCCCATCCCATCCCCGGGATCCCATCCCATCCCATCAAGTCCCGTCCCATCCCATCCCATCCCATCCCATCCCATCCCATCCCATCCCATCCCATCCCAGGGATCTGCTCCCATCCCAGGGATCCCATCCGATCCCATTCCATGGGATCCCTTCCCAGGGATCCCATCCCATCCCATCAAGTCCCGTCCCATCCCATCCCATCCCATCCCATCCCATCCCATCCCATCCCAGGGATCTGCTCCCATCCCAGGGATCCCATCCGATCCCATTCCATGGGATCCCTTCCCAGGGATCCCATCCCATCCCAGGGATCCCATCCCAGGGATTCCATCCCATCCCAGGGATCCCACCCCATCCCAGGGTTCCCATCCCATACGAGCGATCACATTCCAGGGATCCCATCCCAGGGATCCCATCCCATCCCAGGGATCCCATCCCATCCCAACCCATCCCATCCCATCCCATCCCATCCTCTCCCATCCCAGGGATCCTATCCCATCCCAAGTAACCCATCCCATGGATCCCATCCCAGGGATCCCAACCCATCCCAGGGATCCCATCCCATTCCAACCCATCCCAACCCATTCCAGGGATCCCATCCTATCCCAGGGATTCCATCCCAGGGATCCCATCCCATCCCATCCCATCCCATCCCATCCCATCCCATCCCATCCCAGGCATCCCATCCCAGGGATCCTATCCCATCCCAGGGATCCCATCCCAGGGATCTCATACCATCCCAGGGATCCCATCCCATCCCAAAGATCCAATCCCATCCCAGCTATCCCATCCCAGGGATCACATCCCATCCCAGGGATCCTATCCCATCCCGGGGATCCCATCCAATCCCAGGGATCCCATCCAATCCCAGGGATCCCATCCCAACCCATTGTAGCCAATCCCATCCCATCCCACCCCATCCCATCCAATCCCATCCCATCCCATCCCATCGCAGGGATCCCATCCCATCCCGTCCCATCCCATCCCACCCCATCCCATCCCATCCCATCCCATCCCATCCCAACCCATCCCAGAGATCCCATCCCATCCCATTCCATCCCATCCCAGGGATCCCATCCCATCCCATCCCATCGCATACCATCCCATCCTATCCCATCCCTTCACATCCCATCCCATCCCATCCCAGGGATCCCATCCCATCCCATCCCATCCCATCCCATCCCATCCCATCCCAGGGATCGCATCCCAGGGATCTCATACCATCCCTGGGATCCCATCCCATCCCAAAGATCCAATCCCATCCCAGCTATCCCATCCCAGGGATCACATCCCATCCCAGGGATCCTATCCCATCGTTGGGATCCCATCCAATCCCAGGGATCCCATCCAATCCCAGGGATCCCATCCCATCCCAGGGATCCCATCCCAGCCCAGCCCATCCCATCCCCAGGATCCCATCCCCGGGATCCCATCCCAGGGATCCCATCCCAAGCCAGGGATCCCATCCCATCCCCGGGATCCCATCCCATCCCATCAAGTCCCGTCCCATCCCATCCCATCACATCCCATCCCATCCCATCCCATCCCATCCCAGGGATCTGCTCCCATCCCAGGGATCCCATCCGATCCCATTCCATGGGATCCCTTCCCAGGGACCCCATCCCATCCCATCAAGTCCCGTCCCATCCCATCCCATCCCATCCCATCCCAGGGATCTGCTCCCATCCCAGGGATCCCATCCGATCCCATTCCATGGGATCCCTTCCCAGGGATCCCATCCCATCCCAGGGATCCCATCCCAGGGTTTCCATCCCATCCCAGGGATCCCACCCCATCCCAGGGTTCCCATCCCATACGAGGGATCACATTCCAGGGATCCCATCCCAGGGATCCCATCCCATCCCAGGGATCCCATCCCATCCCAACCCATCCCATCCCATCCCATCCCATCCTCTCCCATCCCAGGGATCCTATCCCATCCCAAGTAACCCATCCCATGGATCCCATCCCAGGGATCCCAACCCATCCCAGGGATCCCATCCCATTCCAACCCATCCCAACCCATTCCAGGGATCCCATCCTATCCCAGGGATTCCATCCCAGGGATCCCATCCCATCCCATCCCATCCCATCCCATCCCATCCCATCCCAGGCATCCCATCCCAGGGATCCTATCCCATCCCAGGGATCCCATCCCAGGGATCTCATACCATCCCAGGGATCCCATCCCATCCCAAAGATCCAATCCCATCCCAGCTATCCCATCCCAGGGATCACATCCCATCCCAGGGATCCTATCCCATCCCGGGGATCCCATCCAATCCCAGGGATCCCATCCCAACCCATTGTAGCCAATCCCATCCCATCCCACCCCATCCCATCCAATCCCATCCCATCCCATCCCATCCCATCGCAGGGATCCCATCCCATCCCGTCCCATCCCATCCCACCCCATCCCATCCCATCCCATCCCATCCCATCCCATCCCATCCCATCCCAACCCATCCCAGAGATCCCATCCCATCCCAGGGATCCCATCCCATCCCATCCCATCGCATACCATCCCATCCTATCCCATCCCTTCACATCCCATCCCATCCCATCCCAGGGATCCCATCCCATCCCATCCCATCCCATCCCATCCCATCCCATCCCATCCCAGGGATCCCATCCCATCCCAGGGATCCCATCCCATCCCAGGGATCCCATCCCATTCCATCCCATCCCATCTCATCCCAGGGATCACATCCCATCCCAGGGATCCCATGTCAGAGATCCCATCCCATCTCAAGGATGCTATCCCAGGGATTCGATCCCAACGCAGGAATCCCATACTATCCCAGGGATCCCATTCCAGGGATCCCATCCCATCCCATCCCAGGAATCCCATCCCATCCCATTCCAGGGATCCCATCCCATTCCAGGGATCCCATCCCATCCCAGTGAACACATCCCAACCCAGGGATCCCATCCCATCCCAGGGATCCCATCCGATCCAATCCCAGTGATCCCATCCCATCCCAACCAATCCCATCCCACCCCATCCCATCCCATCCCATCCCATCCCATCCCATACCATCCCAGGGACCCCATCCCATCCCAGGGATCCCATCCCATCCCTTCCCATCCCATCCCAACCCATCCCATCCCATCCCATCCCATTCCATCCCCGGGATCCCACCCCAGGGATTCCATCCCATCCCAGGGATCCCATCCCATACGAGGGATCACATTCCAGGGATCCCATCCCTAGCATCACATCTCATCCCATCCCAGGGATCCAATCCCATCACATCTCATCCCAGGGATCCCATAAGATCCCATCCAACGGTTCCCAACCCATCCCAACCCATCCCATCCCATGGATCCCATACCAGGGATCCCATCCCAGGGATCCCATCCCATCGAATCCCATCCCATCCCATCCTATCCCATCCCATCCCATCCCATCCCATCCCATCCCATCTCACCCCATCCCATCCCAGGGATCCCATCCCATCCCACGGATCCCATCCCATCCCATCCCAGGTATCCCATCCCATCCCCTCCACTCCCATCCCATAGATCCCATCCCATCCCAACCCATTCTAGCCCATCCCATCCCATCCGATCCCATCCCATGCAAACACATCCGATCCCATCCCATGTATCCCATCCCAGGGATACCATCCGATCCCATCCCATCCCATCCCATCCCATCCCATCACATCCCATCCCAGCGATCTCATCCCAGGTATTCCATCCCAGGGATCCCATCCCAACAAATCCCATCACAGGGATCCCATCCCATCCCATCACAGGGATCCCATCCCATCCCATCCCAGTGATCCCATCCCATCCAATCCCATCCCATCCCATCCCATGCATTCCCATCCCAGGATTCCCATCCCATCCCATCCCAGGGATCCCATCCCATCCCATCCCATCCCATCCTATCCCTTCCCATCCCATCCCATCCCAACCCATCCCAGGGATCCCATCACAGGGATCCCATCCCAGGGATCCCATCCCATCCGATTCCATCCCCGGGATCCCATCCCTGGGATTCCATCCCATCCCAGGGATCCCATCCCATACGAGGGATCACATTCCAGGGATCCCATTGCTAGGATCCCATCTCATCCCATCCCAGGGATCCAATCCCATTCCATCTCATCTCAGGGATCCCAGAAGATCCCATCCAACGGTTCCCAACCCATCCCAACCCATCCCATCCCATGGATCCCATCCCAGGGATCCCATCCCAGGGATCCCATCCCATCCCAGGGATGCCATCCCATCCCATCCCATCACAGGGATCCCATCCCATCCCATTCCATCCCATCCCAGGGATCCCATCCCATCCCATCCCATCCCATCCCATCCCAGGGATCCCATCGCATGGAACCCATCCCAACCCAGGGATCCCATCCCATTCCAACCCATCCCATCCCATCACAGGGATCCCATCCCAGGGATCCCATCCCATCCGATTCCATCCCCGGGATCCCATCCCTGGGATTCCATCCCATCCCAGGGATCCCATCCCATACGAGGGATCACATTCCAGGGATCCCATTGCTAGGATCCCATCTCATCCCATCCCAGGGATCCAATCCCATTCCATCTCATCTCAGGGATCCCAGAAGATCCCATCCAACGGTTCCCAACCCATCCCAACCCATCCCATCCCATGGATCCCATCCCAGGGATCCCATCCCAGGGATCCCATCCCATCCCAGGGATGCCATCCCATCCCATCCCATCACAGGGATCCCATCCCATCCCATTCCATCCCATCCCAGGGATCCCATCCCATCCCATCCCATCCCATCCCATCCCATCCCCAGGATCCCATCCCCGGGATCCCATCCCAGGGATCCCATCCCAAGCCAGGGATCCCATCCCATCCCCGGGATCCCATCCCATCCCATCAAGTCCCGTCCCATCCCATCCCATCCCATCCCATCCCATCCCATCCCATCCCATCCCATCCCAGGGATCTGCTCCCATCCCAGGGATCCCATCCGATCCCATTCCATGGGATCCCTTCCCAGGGATCCCATCCCATCCCATCAAGTCCCGTCCCATCCCATCCCATCCCATCCCATCCCATCCCATCCCAGGGATCTGCTCCCATCCCAGGGATCCCATCCGATCCCATTCCATGGGATCCCTTCCCAGGGATCCCATCCCATCCCAGGGATCCCATCCCAGGGATTCCATCCCATCCCAGGGATCCCACCCCATCCCAGGGTTCCCATCCCATACGAGCGATCACATTCCAGGGATCCCATCCCAGGGATCCCATCCCATCCCAGGGATCCCATCCCATCCCAACCCATCCCATCCCATCCCATCCCATCCTCTCCCATCCCAGGGATCCTATCCCATCCCAAGTAACCCATCCCATGGATCCCATCCCAGGGATCCCAACCCATCCCAGGGATCCCATCCCATTCCAACCCATCCCAACCCATTCCAGGGATCCCATCCTATCCCAGGGATTCCATCCCAGGGATCCCATCCCATCCCATCCCATCCCATCCCATCCCATCCCATCCCAGGCATCCCATCCCAGGGATCCTATCCCATCCCAGGGATCCCATCCCAGGGATCTCATACCATCCCAGGGATCCCATCCCATCCCAAAGATCCAATCCCATCCCAGCTATCCCATCCCAGGGATCACATCCCATCCCAGGGATCCTATCCCATCCCGGGGATCCCATCCAATCCCAGGGATCCCATCCAATCCCAGGGATCCCATCCCAACCCATTGTAGCCAATCCCATCCCATCCCACCCCATCCCATCCAATCCCATCCCATCCCATCCCATCGCAGGGATCCCATCCCATCCCGTCCCATCCCATCCCACCCCATCCCATCCCATCCCATCCCATCCCAACCCATCCCAGAGATCCCATCCCATCCCATTCCATCCCATCCCAGGGATCCCATCCCATCCCATCCCATCGCATACCATCCCATCCTATCCCATCCCTTCACATCCCATCCCATCCCATCCCAGGGATCCCATCCCATCCCATCCCATCCCATCCCATCCCATCCCATCCCAGGGATCGCATCCCAGGGATCTCATACCATCCCTGGGATCCCATCCCATCCCAAAGATCCAATCCCATCCCAGCTATCCCATCCCAGGGATCACATCCCATCCCAGGGATCCTATCCCATCGTTGGGATCCCATCCAATCCCAGGGATCCCATCCAATCCCAGGGATCCCATCCCATCCCAGGGATCCCATCCCAGCCCAGCCCATCCCATCCCCAGGATCCCATCCCCGGGATCCCATCCCAGGGATCCCATCCCAAGCCAGGGATCCCATCCCATCCCCGGGATCCCATCCCATCCCATCAAGTCCCGTCCCATCCCATCCCATCACATCCCATCCCATCCCATCCCATCCCATCCCAGGGATCTGCTCCCATCCCAGGGATCCCATCCGATCCCATTCCATGGGATCCCTTCCCAGGGACCCCATCCCATCCCATCAAGTCCCGTCCCATCCCATCCCATCCCATCCCATCCCAGGGATCTGCTCCCATCCCAGGGATCCCATCCGATCCCATTCCATGGGATCCCTTCCCAGGGATCCCATCCCATCCCAGGGATCCCATCCCAGGGTTTCCATCCCATCCCAGGGATCCCACCCCATCCCAGGGTTCCCATCCCATACGAGGGATCACATTCCAGGGATCCCATCCCAGGGATCCCATCCCATCCCAGGGATCCCATCCCATCCCAACCCATCCCATCCCATCCCATCCCATCCTCTCCCATCCCAGGGATCCTATCCCATCCCAAGTAACCCATCCCATGGATCCCATCCCAGGGATCCCAACCCATCCCAGGGATCCCATCCCATTCCAACCCATCCCAACCCATTCCAGGGATCCCATCCTATCCCAGGGATTCCATCCCAGGGATCCCATCCCATCCCATCCCATCCCATCCCATCCCATCCCATCCCAGGCATCCCATCCCAGGGATCCTATCCCATCCCAGGGATCCCATCCCAGGGATCTCATACCATCCCAGGGATCCCATCCCATCCCAAAGATCCAATCCCATCCCAGCTATCCCATCCCAGGGATCACATCCCATCCCAGGGATCCTATCCCATCCCGGGGATCCCATCCAATCCCAGGGATCCCATCCCAACCCATTGTAGCCAATCCCATCCCATCCCACCCCATCCCATCCAATCCCATCCCATCCCATCCCATCGCAGGGATCCCATCCCATCCCGTCCCATCCCATCCCACCCCATCCCATCCCATCCCATCCCATCCCATCCCATCCCATCCCATCCCAACCCATCCCAGAGATCCCATCCCATCCCAGGGATCCCATCCCATCCCATCCCATCGCATACCATCCCATCCTATCCCATCCCTTCACATCCCATCCCATCCCATCCCAGGGATCCCATCCCATCCCATCCCATCCCATCCCATCCCATCCCATCCCATCCCAGGGATCCCATCCCATCCCAGGGATCCCATCCCATCCCAGGGATCCCATCCCATTCCATCCCATCCCATCTCATCCCAGGGATCACATCCCATCCCAGGGATCCCATGTCAGAGATCCCATCCCATCTCAAGGATGCTATCCCAGGGATTCGATCCCAACGCAGGAATCCCATACTATCCCAGGGATCCCATTCCAGGGATCCCATCCCATCCCATCCCAGGAATCCCATCCCATCCCATTCCAGGGATCCCATCCCATTCCAGGGATCCCATCCCATCCCAGTGAACACATCCCAACCCAGGGATCCCATCCCATCCCAGGGATCCCATCCGATCCAATCCCAGTGATCCCATCCCATCCCAACCAATCCCATCCCACCCCATCCCATCCCATCCCATCCCATCCCATCCCATACCATCCCAGGGACCCCATCCCATCCCAGGGATCCCATCCCATCCCTTCCCATCCCATCCCAACCCATCCCATCCCATCCCATCCCATTCCATCCCCGGGATCCCACCCCAGGGATTCCATCCCATCCCAGGGATCCCATCCCATACGAGGGATCACATTCCAGGGATCCCATCCCTAGCATCACATCTCATCCCATCCCAGGGATCCAATCCCATCACATCTCATCCCAGGGATCCCATAAGATCCCATCCAACGGTTCCCAACCCATCCCAACCCATCCCATCCCATGGATCCCATACCAGGGATCCCATCCCAGGGATCCCATCCCATCGAATCCCATCCCATCCCATCCTATCCCATCCCATCCCATCCCATCCCATCCCATCCCATCTCACCCCATCCCATCCCAGGGATCCCATCCCATCCCACGGATCCCATCCCATCCCATCCCAGGTATCCCATCCCATCCCCTCCACTCCCATCCCATAGATCCCATCCCATCCCAACCCATTCTAGCCCATCCCATCCCATCCGATCCCATCCCATGCAAACACATCCGATCCCATCCCATGTATCCCATCCCAGGGATACCATCCGATCCCATCCCATCCCATCCCATCCCATCACATCCCATCCCAGCGATCTCATCCCAGGTATTCCATCCCAGGGATCCCATCCCAACAAATCCCATCACAGGGATCCCATCCCATCCCATCACAGGGATCCCATCCCATCCCATCCCAGTGATCCCATCCCATCCAATCCCATCCCATCCCATCCCATGCATTCCCATCCCAGGATTCCCATCCCATCCCATCCCAGGGATCCCATCCCATCCCATCCCATCCCATCCTATCCCTTCCCATCCCATCCCATCCCAACCCATCCCAGGGATCCCATCACAGGGATCCCATCCCAGGGATCCCATCCCATCCGATTCCATCCCCGGGATCCCATCCCTGGGATTCCATCCCATCCCAGGGATCCCATCCCATACGAGGGATCACATTCCAGGGATCCCATTGCTAGGATCCCATCTCATCCCATCCCAGGGATCCAATCCCATTCCATCTCATCTCAGGGATCCCAGAAGATCCCATCCAACGGTTCCCAACCCATCCCAACCCATCCCATCCCATGGATCCCATCCCAGGGATCCCATCCCAGGGATCCCATCCCATCCCAGGGATGCCATCCCATCCCATCCCATCACAGGGATCCCATCCCATCCCATTCCATCCCATCCCAGGGATCCCATCCCATCCCATCCCATCCCATCCCATCCCAGGGATCCCATCGCATGGAACCCATCCCAACCCAGGGATCCCATCCCATTCCAACCCATCCCATCCCATCACAGGGATCCCATCCCAGGGATCCCATCCCATCCGATTCCATCCCCGGGATCCCATCCCTGGGATTCCATCCCATCCCAGGGATCCCATCCCATACGAGGGATCACATTCCAGGGATCCCATTGCTAGGATCCCATCTCATCCCATCCCAGGGATCCAATCCCATTCCATCTCATCTCAGGGATCCCAGAAGATCCCATCCAACGGTTCCCAACCCATCCCAACCCATCCCATCCCATGGATCCCATCCCAGGGATCCCATCCCAGGGATCCCATCCCATCCCAGGGATGCCATCCCATCCCATCCCATCACAGGGATCCCGTCCCATCCCATCCCATCCCATCCCATCCCAGGGATCTGCTCCCATCCCAGGGATCCCATCCGATCCCATTCCATGGGATCCCTTCCCAGGGATCCCATCCCATCCCAGGGATCCCATCCCAGGGTTTCCATCCCATCCCAGGGATCCCACCCCATCCCAGGGTTCCCATCCCATACGAGGGATCACATTCCAGGGATCCCATCCCAGGGATCCCATCCCATCCCAGGGATCCCATCCCATCCCAACCCATCCCATCCCATCCCATCCCATCCTCTCCCATCCCAGGGATCCTATCCCATCCCAAGTAACCCATCCCATGGATCCCATCCCAGGGATCCCAACCCATCCCAGGGATCCCATCCCATTCCAACCCATCCCAACCCATTCCAGGGATCCCATCCTATCCCAGGGATTCCATCCCAGGGATCCCATCCCATCCCATCCCATCCCATCCCATCCCATCCCATCCCAGGCATCCCATCCCAGGGATCCTATCCCATCCCAGGGATCCCATCCCAGGGATCTCATACCATCCCAGGGATCCCATCCCATCCCAAAGATCCAATCCCATCCCAGCTATCCCATCCCAGGGATCACATCCCATCCCAGGGATCCTATCCCATCCCGGGGATCCCATCCAATCCCAGGGATCCCATCCCAACCCATTGTAGCCAATCCCATCCCATCCCACCCCATCCCATCCAATCCCATCCCATCCCATCCCATCGCAGGGATCCCATCCCATCCCGTCCCATCCCATCCCACCCCATCCCATCCCATCCCATCCCATCCCATCCCATCCCATCCCATCCCAACCCATCCCAGAGATCCCATCCCATCCCAGGGATCCCATCCCATCCCATCCCATCGCATACCATCCCATCCTATCCCATCCCTTCACATCCCATCCCATCCCATCCCAGGGATCCCATCCCATCCCATCCCATCCCATCCCATCCCATCCCATCCCATCCCAGGGATCCCATCCCATCCCAGGGATCCCATCCCATCCCAGGGATCCCATCCCATTCCATCCCATCCCATCTCATCCCAGGGATCACATCCCATCCCAGGGATCCCATGTCAGAGATCCCATCCCATCTCAAGGATGCTATCCCAGGGATTCGATCCCAACGCAGGAATCCCATACTATCCCAGGGATCCCATTCCAGGGATCCCATCCCATCCCATCCCAGGAATCCCATCCCATCCCATTCCAGGGATCCCATCCCATTCCAGGGATCCCATCCCATCCCAGTGAACACATCCCAACCCAGGGATCCCATCCCATCCCAGGGATCCCATCCGATCCAATCCCAGTGATCCCATCCCATCCCAACCAATCCCATCCCACCCCATCCCATCCCATCCCATCCCATCCCATCCCATACCATCCCAGGGACCCCATCCCATCCCAGGGATCCCATCCCATCCCTTCCCATCCCATCCCAACCCATCCCATCCCATCCCATCCCATTCCATCCCCGGGATCCCACCCCAGGGATTCCATCCCATCCCAGGGATCCCATCCCATACGAGGGATCACATTCCAGGGATCCCATCCCTAGCATCACATCTCATCCCATCCCAGGGATCCAATCCCATCACATCTCATCCCAGGGATCCCATAAGATCCCATCCAACGGTTCCCAACCCATCCCAACCCATCCCATCCCATGGATCCCATACCAGGGATCCCATCCCAGGGATCCCATCCCATCGAATCCCATCCCATCCCATCCTATCCCATCCCATCCCATCCCATCCCATCCCATCCCATCTCACCCCATCCCATCCCAGGGATCCCATCCCATCCCACGGATCCCATCCCATCCCATCCCAGGTATCCCATCCCATCCCCTCCACTCCCATCCCATAGATCCCATCCCATCCCAACCCATTCTAGCCCATCCCATCCCATCCGATCCCATCCCATGCAAACACATCCGATCCCATCCCATGTATCCCATCCCAGGGATACCATCCGATCCCATCCCATCCCATCCCATCCCATCACATCCCATCCCAGCGATCTCATCCCAGGTATTCCATCCCAGGGATCCCATCCCAACAAATCCCATCACAGGGATCCCATCCCATCCCATCACAGGGATCCCATCCCATCCCATCCCAGTGATCCCATCCCATCCAATCCCATCCCATCCCATCCCATGCATTCCCATCCCAGGATTCCCATCCCATCCCATCCCAGGGATCCCATCCCATCCCATCCCATCCCATCCTATCCCTTCCCATCCCATCCCATCCCAACCCATCCCAGGGATCCCATCACAGGGATCCCATCCCAGGGATCCCATCCCATCCGATTCCATCCCCGGGATCCCATCCCTGGGATTCCATCCCATCCCAGGGATCCCATCCCATACGAGGGATCACATTCCAGGGATCCCATTGCTAGGATCCCATCTCATCCCATCCCAGGGATCCAATCCCATTCCATCTCATCTCAGGGATCCCAGAAGATCCCATCCAACGGTTCCCAACCCATCCCAACCCATCCCATCCCATGGATCCCATCCCAGGGATCCCATCCCAGGGATCCCATCCCATCCCAGGGATGCCATCCCATCCCATCCCATCACAGGGATCCCATCCCATCCCATTCCATCCCATCCCAGGGATCCCATCCCATCCCATCCCATCCCATCCCATCCCATCCCAGGGATCCCATCGCATGGAACCCATCCCAACCCAGGGATCCCATCCCATTCCAACCCATCCCATCCCATCCCAGGGATCCCAACCCAGGGATCCCATCCTATCCCAGGGATCCCATCCCAAGGGTTCCATCCCATCCCAGGGATCCCATCACATCCCAGGGATCACATTCCAGGGATCCCATCCCAGGGATCCCATCCCATCCCAGGGATCCCATCCCATCCCATCCCATCCCAGGGATCCCATACCAGGGATTCCATCCCATCCCCTGGTCCCCATCCCAGGGATTCCATCCCATCCCAACGCATCCCATCCCATGGATACCATCCGATCCCAGAGATCCCATCCCAGGGATCCCATCCCATCCCAGGGATCCCATCCCATCCTACCCCATCCCAACCCATACTATCCCATCGCATCCCATCCCATCCTATCCCATCGCATCCCATCCCATCCCATCCCATCCCATCCTAGGGATCCCATACCAGGTATCACATCCCATCCCAGGGATCCCATTCCGTACCATCCCAGGGATCCCATTCCATCCCATCCCATCCCATCGATCCCATCCCATCCCAACCCAGTGTAGCCAATCCGATCCCATCCCACCCCATCCCATCCCACCCCATCCCATGCCATCCCATCCCATCCCATCCCATCCCATCCCATCCCATCCCAGGGACACCATCCCCGGGATACCATACCATCCCAACCCATCCCATCCAATCCCATCCCATCCCATCCCATCCCAACCCATCCCATCCCATCCCATCCCATCCCATCCAATCCCAGGGATCCCATCCCATCTCACCCCATCCCATCCCAGGGATCACATCCCATCCCACGGATCCCATCCCATCCCAGGCATCCCATCCGATCCCATCCCAGGGATCCCATCCCATACCATCCCATCCCATCGCAGGGATCCCATCCCATCCCATCCCATCCGATCCCATCCCAGGGATCCCATCCCATACCATCCCATCCCATCGCAGGGATCCCATCCCATCCCATCCCATCACATCACATCCCATCCCAGCGATCTCGTCCCAGGGATTCCATCCCATCCCAGTGATCCCATCCCATCCCACCCATTCCCATCCCAGGAATCCCATCCCATCACATCCCACGGATCCCATAACATCCCAGGGATCCCATCCCATCCCATCCCATCCCAGGGATCCCATCCCAGGGATTCCATCCCATCCCAGTGATCCCATCCCATACGAGGGATCACATTCGAGGGATCCCATCCCAGGGATCCCATCCCATCCCAGGCATCCCATCCCATCCCAACATATCCCATCCCATCCTCTCCCATCCAAGGGATCCTATCCCATCCCAAGCAACCCATCCCATGGATCCCATCCCAGGGAGGCCATCCCATCCCAGGGATCCCAACGCATCCCTGGGATCCCATCCCATCCCAGGGATCCCATCCCATCCCGGCTATCCCACCCCAGGGATTCCATCCCATCCCAGGGATCCCATTTCATCTGTTCCCATCCCAGGGATCCCATCCCATCCCATCCCATCCCATCCCATCCCAGGGATGCCATCCCATCCCATCCCATCCCATTCCAGGGATCCAATCCCATCCCAACCCATCCCATCCCATGGATCCCATCCCATCCCAGGGATCGCATCCCATCCCAACCAATCCCATCCCACCCCATCCCATCCCATTCCATCCCATCCCATCCCATCCCATCCCATCCCATCCCATCCCATCCCATCCCATCCCATCCCATCCCATCCCATCGGATCCCATCCCATGCCATCCCAGGGATCCCATCCCAGGGATCCCATCCCATCCTACCCCATCCCATCCCATCCCATCCCATCCCATCCCAGGGATCCCATCACAGGGATCCCATCCCAGGGATCACATCCCATCCCATTCCATCCCCGCGATCCCATCCCAGGGATTCCATCCCATCCCAGGGATCCCATCCCATACGAGGGATCACAATCCAGGGGTCCCATCCCTGGGATCCCATCTCATCCCATCCCAGGGATCCAATCCCATCCCATCTCATCCCAGGGATCCCATCCCATCCCATCCCGTCCCATCCCATCCCAGGGATCCCATACCAGGTATCCCATCTCATCCAGGGAGCCCATTCCGTACCATCCCAGGGATCCCATTCCATCCCATCCCATCCCATCCCATCCCATCCCATCCCATCGATCCCATCCCAACCCATTGCATCCAATCCCATCCCATCCCACCCCATCCCATCCCAGGGACACCATCCCAGGGATACCATACCATCCTGTCCCATCGAAGGTATCCCATCCCATCCCGTCCCGTCCCATCCCATCCCACCCCACCCCATCCCATCCCGTCCCATCCCATCCCATCCCATCCCATCCCATCCCATCCCATCCCATCCCATCCCAGCGATCTCATCACAGGGATCCCATCCCATCCCAGGGATCCCATCCCATCCCATCCCATCCCATCCCATCCCAGGGATCCCATCCCATCCCTTCCCAGCCCATCCCATCCCTTCCCATCCCATCCCATCCCATCCCATCCCATCCCATCCCATCCCATCCCAGGGATCCCATCGCATCCCCGGGATCCCATCCCAGGGATTCCATCCCATCCCAACCCATCCCATCCCAGGGATCCCATCCCATCCAATCCCAGGGATCCCATCCCATCCCATCTCACCCCATCCCATCCCAGGGATCACATCCCATCCCAGGGATCCCATCCCATCCCATCCCAGGCATCCCATCCGATCCCATCCCAGGGATCCCATCCCATCGCATCCCATTTCAGGGATCCCATCCCAGGGATCCCATCCCATCCCATCCCATCCCATCCTAGGGATCCCTTCTCATCCCAGGGATCCAATCCCAGAGATCCTCTCCCATCCCATCCCATCCCAGGGATCCCATCCCATGGAACCCATCCCAATCCAGGGATCCCATCCCATCCCATCCCGGGGATCCCATTCCAGGGATTCCATCCCATCCCAGGGATCCCAACCCATACGAGGGATCACAATCCAGGGATCCCATCCCTGGGATCCCATCTCATCCCATCCCAGGGATCCAATCCCATCCCATCCCATCCCATCCCATCCCAGGGATCCCATACCAGGTATCCCATCCCATCCCAGGGATCCCATTCCGTACCATCCCAGGGATCCCATTCCATCCCATCCCATCCCATCCCATCGCAGGGATCCCATCCCATCCCATCCCGTCCCATCCCATCCCACCCCATGCCATCCCATCCCATCCCATCCCATCCCAGGGATCTCATCCCAGGGATTCCATCCCATCCCAGGTATCCCATCCCAACCAATCCCAACCCAGGGATCCCATCCCACCCCATCCCATCCCATCCCATCCCATCCCATCCCAGCGATCTCATCCCAGGGATTCCATCCCATCCCAGGTATCCCATCCCATCCCATCCCATCCCATCCCAGGGATCCCATCCGATCCCATCCCATCCCATCCAATCCCATCCCATCCCATCCCATCCCAGGGATGCCATCCCATCCCATCCCATCCCATTCCAGGGATCCAATCCCATCCCAACCCATCCCATCCCATGGATCCCATCCCATCCCAGGGATCGCATCCCATCCCAACCAATCCCATCCCACCCCATCCCATCCCATTCCATCCCATCCCATCCCATCCCATCCCATCCCATCCCATCCCATCCCATCCCATCCCATCCCATCGGATCCCATCCCATGCCATCCCAGGGATCCCATCCCAGGGATCCCATCCCATCCTACCCCATCCCATCCCATCCCAGGGATCCCATCACAGGGATCCCATCCCAGGGATCACATCCCATCCCATTCCATCCCCGCGATCCCATCCCAGGGATTCCATCCCATCCCAGGGATCCCATCCCATACGAGGGATCACAATCCAGGGGTCCCATCCCTGGGATCCCATCTCATCCCATCCCAGGGATCCAATCCCATCCCATCTCATCCCAGGGATCCCATCCCATCCCATCCCATCCCGTCCCATCCCATCCCAGGGATCCCATACCAGGTATCCCATCTCATCCCAGGGAGCCCATTCCGTACCATCCCAGGGATCCCATTCCATCCCATCCCATCCCATCCCATCCCATCCCATCCCATCCCATCGATCCCATCCCAACCCATTGCATCCAATCCCATCCCATCCCACCCCATCCCATCCCAGGGACACCATCCCAGGGATACCATACCATCCTGTCCCATCGAAGGTACCCCATCCCATCCCATCCCGTCCCATCCCATCCCACCCCACCCCATCCCATCCCATCCCATCCCATCCCATCCCATCCCATCCCATCCCATCCCATCCCAGCGATCTCATCACAGGGATCCCATCCCATCCCAGGGATCCCATCCCATCCCATCCCATCCCATCCCAGGGATCCCATCCCATCCCTTCCCAGCCCATCCCATCCCATCCCATCCCATCCCAGGGATCCCATCGCATCCCCGGGATCCCATCCCAGGGATTCCATCCCATCCCAACCCATCCCATCCCAGGGATCCCATCCCATCCAATCCCAGGGATCCCATCCCATCCCATCTCACCCCATCCCATCCCAGGGATCACATCCCATCCCAGGGATCCCATCCCATCCCATCCCAGGCATCCCATCCGATCCCATCCCAGGGATCCCATCCCATCGCATCCCATTTCAGGGATCCCATCCCAGGGATCCCATCCCATCCCATCCCATCCCATCCTAGGGATCCCTTCTCATCCCAGGGATCCAATCCCAGAGATCCTCTCCCATCCCATCCCATCCCAGGGATCCCATCCCATGGAACCCATCCCAATCCAGGGATCCCATCCCATCCCATCCCGGGGATCCCATTCCAGGGATTCCATCCCATCCCAGGGATCCCAACCCATACGAGGGATCACAATCCAGGGATCCCATCCCTGGGATCCCATCTCATCCCATCCCAGGGATCCAATCCCATCCCATCCCATCCCATCCCATCCCAGGGATCCCATACCAGGTATCCCATCCCATCCCAGGGATCCCATTCCGTACCATCCCAGGGATCCCATTCCATCCCATCCCATCCCATCCCATCGCAGGGATCCCATCCCATCCCATCCCGTCCCATCCCATCCCACCCCATGCCATCCCATCCCATCCCATCCCATCCCAGGGATCTCATCCCAGGGATTCCATCCCATCCCAGGTATCCCATCCCAACCAATCCCAACCCAGGGATCCCATCCCACCCCATCCCATCCCATCCCATCCCATCCCATCCCAGCGATCTCATCCCAGGGATTCCATCCCATCCCAGGTATCCCATCCCATCCCATCCCATCCCATCCCAGGGATCCCATCCGATCCCATCCCATCCCATCCAATCCCATCCCATCCCATCCCATCCCATCCCATCCCATCCCATCCCATCCCAGGGATCCCATCCCAGGGATACCATCCCATCCCCTCGTCCCCATCCCAGGGATTCCATCCCATCCCAACCCATCCCATCCCAGGGATCCCATCCCAGGGATCCCATCCCATCCCAGGGACCCCATCCCATCCCAACCCATCCCATCCCATCCTACCCCATCCCATCCTATCCCATCCCATCCCATCCCATCCCATCCCATCCCATCCCATCCCATCCCATCCCATCCCATCCCATCCCATCCCATCCCATCCCATCCCATCCCATCCCATCCTAGGGATCCCATACCAGGTATCCCATCCAATCCCAGGGATCCCATTCCGTACCATCCCAGGGATCCCATTTCATCCCATCCCATCCCATCGATCCCATCCCATCCCAACCGATTGTAGCCAATCCCATCCCATCCCACCCCACCCCATCCCATCCCATCCCATCCCATCCCATCCCATCCCATCCCATCCCATCCCATCCCATCGCAGGGATCCCATCCCATCCCATCCCATCACATCACATCCCATCCCAGCGGTCTCATCCCAGGGATTCCATCCCATCCCAGGTATCCCATCCCAACCAATCCCAACCCAGGGATCCCATCCCATCCAATCCCAGGGATCCCATCCCATCCCATCCCATCCCATCCCATCCCATCCCATCCCATCCCATCCCATCCCATCTCACTCCATCCCATCCCAGGGATCCCATCCCATCCCACGGATCCCATCCCATCCCATCCCAGGTATCCCATCCCATCCCCTCCGCTCCCATCCCATAGATCCCATCCCATCCCAACCCATTCTAGCCCATCCCATCCCATCCGATCCCATCCCATGTAAACACATCCGATCCCATCCCATGTATCCCATCCCAGGGATACCATCCGATCCCATCCCATCCCATCCCATCCCATCCCAGCGATCTCATCCCAGGTATTCCATCCCATCCCAGGGATCCCATCCCAACAAATCCCATCACAGGGATCCCATCCCATCCCATCACAGGGATCCCATCCCATCCCATCCCAGTGATCCCATCCCATCCAATCCCATCCCATCCCATGCATTCCCATCCCAGGAATCCCATCCCATCCCATCCCAGGGATCCCATCCCATCCCATCCCTTCCCATCCCATCCCATCCCATCCCATCCCAACCCATCCCAGGGATCCCATCACAGGGATCCCATCCCAGGGATCCCATCCCATCCGATTCCATCCCCGGGATCCCATCCCAGGGATTCCATCCCATCCCAGGGATCCCATCCCATACGAGGGATCACATTCCAGGGATCTCATTGCTAGGATCCCATCTCATCCCATCCCAGGGATCCAATCCCATCCCATCTCATCTCAGGGATCCCAGAAGATCCCATCCAACGGTTCCCAACCCATCCCAACCCATCCCATCCCATGGATCCCATCCCAGGGATCCAATCCCAGGGATCCCATCCCATCCCAGGGATGCCATCCCATCCCATCCCATCCCAACCCATCCCAGGGATCCCATCCCATCCCACTCCATCCCATCCCAGGGATCCCATCCCATCCCATCCCATCGCATACCATCCCATCCTATCCCATCCCTTCACATCCCATCCCATCCCATCCCAGGGATCCCATCCCATCCCATCCCATAGCATCCCATCCTATCCCATCCCAGGGATCCCATCCCATCCCAGGGATCCCATCCCATTCCATCCCATCCCATCTCATCCCAGGGATCACATCCCATCCCAGGGATCCCATGTCAGAGATCCCATCCCATCTCAAGGATGCTATCCCAGGGATTCGATCCCAACGCAGGAATCCCATACTATCCCAGGGATCCCATTCCAGGGATCCCATCCCATCCCATCCCAGGAATCCCATCCCATCCCATCCCATTCCAGGGATCCCATCCCATTCCAGGGATCCCATCCCATCCCAGTGAACACATCCCAACCCAGGGATCCCATCCCATCCCAGGGATCCCATCCGATCCAATCCCAGTGATCCCATCCCATCCCAACCAATCCCATCCCACCCCATCCCATCCCATTCCATCCCATCCCATCCCATCCCATCCCATCCCATCCCATCCCATCCCATCCCATCCCATCCCATACCATCCCATACCATCCCAGGGACCCCACCCCATCCCAGGGATCCCATCCCATCCCATACCATCCTAGGGATCCCATACCAGGTATCACATCCCATCCCAGGGATCCCATTCCGTACGATCCCAGGGATCCCATTCCATCCCATCCCATCCCATCGATCCCATCCCATCCCAACCCAGTGTAGCCAATCCGATCCCATCCCACCCCATCCCATCCAATCCCATCCCACCCCATCCCATGCCATCCCATCCCATCCCATCCCATCCCACCCCATCCCATCCCATCCCATCCCATCCCATCCCATCCCAGGGACACCATCCCAGGGATACCATACCATCCCAACCCATCCCATCCAATCCCATCCCATCCCATCCTAGGGATCCCATACCAGGTATCACATCCCATCCCAGGGATCCCATTCCGTACGATCCCAGGGATCCCATTCCATCCCATCCCATCCCATCGATCCCATCCCATCCCAACCCAGTGTAGCCAATCCGATCCCATCCCACCCCATCCCATCCAATCCCATCCCACCCCATCCCATGCCATCCCATCCCATCCCATCCCATCCCATCCCATCCCATCCCATCCCATCCCAGGGACACCATCCCAGGGATACCATACCATCCCAACCCATCCCATCCAATCCCATCCCATCCCATCCCATCCCAACCCATCCCATCCCATCCCATCCCATCCAATCCCAGGGATCCCATCCCATCTCACCCCATCCCATCCCAGGGATCACATCCCATCCCACGGATCCCATCCCATCCCAGGCATCCCATCCGATCCCATCCCAGGGATCCCATCCCATACCATCCCATCCCATCCCAGGGATCCCATCCCATCCCATCCCATCCCATCCGATCCCATCCCAGGGATCCCATCCCATACCATCCCATCCCATCGCAGGGATCCCATCCCATCCCATCCCATCCCATCACATCACATCCCATCCCAGCGATCTCGTCCCAGGGATTCCATCCCATCCCAGTGATCCCATCCCATCCCACCCATTCCCATCCCAGGAATCCCATCCCATCACATCCCACGGATCCCATAACATCCCAGGGATCCCATCCCATCCCATCCCATCCCAGGGATCCCATCCCAGGGATTCCATCCCATCCCAGTGATCCCATCCCATACGAGGGATCACATTCCAGGGATCCCATCCCAGGGATCCCATCCCATCCCAGGGATCCCATCCCATCCCAACATATCCCATCCCATCCTCTCCCATCCAAGGGATCCTATCCCATCCCAAGTAACCCATCCCATGGATCCCATCCCAGGGATGCCATCCCATCCCAGGGATCCCAACCCATCCCAGCTATCCCATCCCAGGGATTCCATCCCATCCCAGGGATCCCATTTCATCTGTTCCCATCCCAGGGATCCCATCCCATTCCATCCCATCCCAGGGATCCCATCCCATCCCAACCCATCCCACCCCATCACATTCCATCCCATCCCAGGGATCCAATCCCATCCCAACCCATCCCATCCCATGGATCCCATCCCATCCCAGGGATCCCATCCCATCCCATCCCATACCATCCCAGGGATCGCATCCCATCCCTTCCCACCCCATCCCATCCCTTCCCATCTCATCCCATCCCATCCCAGGGATACCATCACAGGGATCCCATCCCAGGGATCCCATCCCATTCCATTCCATCCCCGGCATCCCATCCCAGGGATTCCATCCCATCCCACGGATCCCATCCCATACGAGGGATCACATTCCAGGGATCCCATCCCTAGCATCACATCTCATCCCATCCCAGGGATCCAATCCCATCCCATCTCATCCCAGGGATCCCATAAGATCCCATCCAACGGTTCCCAACCCATCCCAACCCATCCCTTCCCATGGATCCCATCCCTTCCCATCCCATCCCATCCCATCCCATCCCAGGGATCCCATCCCATCACAGGGATAACACCCCAGGGATCCCATCCCAGGGATCCCATCCCATTCCATCCCATCCCATCTCATCCCAGGGATCACATCCCATCCCAGGGATCCCATGTTAGAGATCTCATCCCATCTCACGGATGCTATCCCAGGGATTCGATCCCAACGCAGGAATCCCATACTATCCCATCCCATCCCATCCGATCCCATCCCAGGGATCCCATCCCATACCATCCCATCCCATCGCAGGGATCCCATCCCATCCCATCCCATCCCATCCGATCCCATCCCAGGGATCCCATCCCATACCATCCCATCCCATCGCAGGGATCCCATCCCATCCCATCCCATCCCATCACATCACATCGCATCCCAGCGATCTCGTCCCAGGGATTCCATCCCATCCCAGTGATCCCATCCCATCCCACCCATTCCCATCCCAGGAATCCCATCCCATCACATCCCACGGATCCCATAACATCCCAGGGATCCCATCCCATCCCATCCCATCCCAGGGATCCCATCCCAGGGATTCCATCCCATCCCAGTGATCCCATCCCATACGAGGGATCACATTCCAGGGATCCCATCCCAGGGATCCCATCCCATCCCAGGGATCCCATCCCATCCCAACATATCCCATCCCATCCTCTCCCATCCAAGGGATCATATCCCATCCCAAGTAACCCATCCCATGGATCCCATCCCAGGGAGGCCATCCCATCCCAGGGATCCCAACCCATCCCAGGGATCCCATCCCATCCCAGGGATCCCATCCCATCCCAGCTATCCCATCCCAGGGATTCCATCCCATCCCAGGGATCCCATTTCATCTGTTCCCATCCCAGGGATCCCATCCCATTCCATCCCATCCCAGGGATCCCATCCCATCCCAACCCATCCCACCCCATCACATTCCATCCCATCCCAGGGATCCAATCCCATCCCAACCCATCCCATCCCATGGATCCCATCCCATCCCAGGGATCCCATCCCACCCCATCCCATCCCATCCCAGGCATCCCATCCCATCACAGCTATCCCATCCCAGGGATTCCATCCCATCCCAGGGATCCCATTTCATCTGTTCCCATCCCAGGGATCCCATCCCATTCCATCCCATCCCAGGGATCCCATCCCATCCCAACCCATCCCACCCCATCACATTCCATCCCATCCCAGGGATCCAATCCCATCCCAACCCATCCCATCCCAGGGATTCCATCCCATCCCACGGATCCCATCCCATACGAGGGATCACATTCCAGGGATCCCATCCCTAGCATCACATCTCATCCCATCCCAGGGATCCAGTCCCATCCCATCTCATCCCAGGGATCCCATAAGATCCCATCCAACGGTTCCCAACCCATCCCAACCCATCCCTTCCCATGGATCCCATCCCTTCCCATCCCATCCCATCCCATCCCATCCCATCCCAGGGATCCCATCCCATCACAGGGATAACACCCCAGGGATCCCATCCCAGGGATCCCATCCCATTCCATCCCATCCCATCTCATCCCAGGGATCACATCCCATCCCAGGGATCCCATGTTAGAGATCTCATCCCATCTCACGGATGCTATCCCAGGGATTCGATCCCAACGCAGGAATCCCATACTATCCCATCCCATCCCATCCGATCCCATCCCAGGGATCCCATCCCATACCATCCCATCCCATCGCAGGGATCCCATCCCATCCCATCCCATCCCACCCGATCCCATCCCATGGATCCCATCCCATAACATCCCATCCCATCGCAGGGATCCCATCCCATCCCATCCCATCACATCACATCCCATCCCAGCGATCTCGTCCCAGGGATTCCATCCCATCCCAGTGATCCCATCCCATCCCACCCATTCCCATCCCAGGAATCCCATCCCATCACATCCCACGGATCCCATAACATCCCAGGGATCCCATCCCATCCCATCCCATCCCAGGGATCCCATCCCAGGGATTCCATCCCATCCCAGTGATCCCATCCCATACGAGGGATCACATTCCAGGGATCCCATCCCAGGGATCCCATCCCATCCCAGGGATCCCATCCCATCCCAACATATCCCATCCCATCCTCTCCCATCCAAGGGATCCTATCGCATCCCAAGTAACCCATCCCATGGATCCCATCCCAGGGATTCCATCCCATCCCAGGGATCCCATTTCATCTGTTCCCATCCCAGGGATCCCATCCCATCCCATCCCATCCCAGGGATGCCATCCCATCCCATCCCATCCCATTCCAGGGATCCAATCCCATCCCAACCCATCCCATCCCATGGATCCCATCCGATCCCAGGGATCGCATCCCATCCCAACCAACCCCATCCCATCCCATTCCATCCCATCCCATCCCATCCCATCGGATCCCATCCCATGCCATCCCAGGGATCCCATCCCAGGGATCCCATTCCATCCTACCCCATCCCATCCCATCCCATCCCATCGATCCCATCCCAACCCATTGCATCCAATCCCATCCCATCCCACCCCATCCCATCCCAGGGACACCATCCCAGGGATACCATACCATCCTGTCCCATCGCAGGTATCCCATCTCATCCCGTCCCGTCCCATCCCATCCCACCCCACCCCATCCCATCCCATCCCATCCCATCCCATCCCATCCCATCCCATCCCATCCCATCCCATCCCATCCCATCCATCCCAGCGATCTCATCTCAGGGATTCCATCCCATCCCAATTATCCCATCCCCACCAATCCCAACCCAGGGATCCCATCCCATCTCATCCCATCCCAGGGATCCCATCCCATCCCACGTATCCCATCCCATCCCATCTCATCCCGCGGATCCCATGCCATGTCATGGCATCCCATCCCATCCCATCCCATCCCATCCCAGGGATCCCATCCCATCCAAACCCATCCCATCCCATCCTACCCCATCCCATCCCATCCTATCGCATCCCATCCCATCCCGTCCCATCACATCCCATCCCAGATATCCCATCCCAGATATCCCATCCCATCCCAGGTATCCCATCCCATCCCATCCCATCCCATCCCATCCCAGGGATCCCATCCGATCCCATCCCATCCAATCCCATCCCATCCCATCCCATCCCATCCCAGGGATCCCATACCAGGGATACCATCCCATCCCCTCGTCCCCATCCCAGGGATTCCATCCCATCCCAACCCATCCCATCCCAGGGATCCCATCCCAGGGATCCCATCCCATCCCATCCCAGGGATCCCATCCCATCCCAACCCATCCCATCCCATCCTACCCCATCCCATCCCATCCTATCCCATCCCATCCCATCCCATCCCATCCCATCCCATCCTAGGGATCCCATACCAGGTATCCCATCCCATCCCAGGGATCCCATTCCGTACCATCCCAGGGATCCCATTTCATCCCATCCCATCCCATCGATCCCATCCCATCCCAACCCATTGTAGCCAATCCCATCCCATCCCACCCCATCCCATCCAATCCCATCCCATCCCATCCCATCCCATCCCATCCCATCCCATCCCATCCCATCCCATCGCAGGGATCCCATCCCATCCCATCACATCACATCCCATCCCAGCGGTCTCATCCCAGGGATTCCATCCCATCCCAGGTATCCCATCCCAACCAATCCCAACCCAGGGATCCCATCCCATCCAATCCCAGGGATCCCATCCCATCCCATCCCATCCCATCCCATCCCATCCCATCCCATCCCATCCCATCCCATCGGATCCCATCCCATGCCATCCCAGGGATCCCATCCCAGGGATCCCATTCCATCCTACCCCATCCCATCCCATCCCATCCCATCGATCCCATCCCAACCCATTGCATCCAATCCCATCCCATCCCACCCCATCCCATCCCAGGGACACCATCCCAGGGATACCATACCATCCTGTCCCATCGCAGGTATCCCATCTCATCCCGTCCCGTCCCATCCCATCCCACCCCACCCCATCCCATCCCATCCCATCCCATCCCATCCCATCCCATCCCATCCCATCCCATCCCATCCCATCCCATCCATCCCAGCGATCTCATCTCAGGGATTCCATCCCATCCCAATTATCCCATCCCCACCAATCCCAACCCAGGGATCCCATCCCATCTCATCCCATCCCAGGGATCCCATCCCATCCCACGTATCCCATCCCATCCCATCTCATCCCGCGGATCCCATGCCATGTCATGGCATCCCATCCCATCCCATCCCATCCCATCCCAGGGATCCCATCCCATCCAAACCCATCCCATCCCATCCTACCCCATCCCATCCCATCCTATCGCATCCCATCCCATCCCGTCCCATCACATCCCATCCCAGATATCCCATCCCAGATATCCCATCCCATCCCAGGTATCCCATCCCATCCCATCCCATCCCATCCCAGGGATCCCATCCGATCCCATCCCATCCAATCCCATCCCATCCCATCCCATCCCATCCCAGGGATCCCATACCAGGGATACCATCCCATCCCCTCGTCCCCATCCCAGGGATTCCATCCCATCCCAACCCATCCCATCCCAGGGATCCCATCCCAGGGATCCCATCCCATCCCATCCCAGGGATCCCATCCCATCCCAACCCATCCCATCCCATCCTACCCCATCCCATCCCATCCTATCCCATCCCATCCCATCCCATCCCATCCCATCCCATCCTAGGGATCCCATACCAGGTATCCCATCCCATCCCAGGGATCCCATTCCGTACCATCCCAGGGATCCCATTTCATCCCATCCCATCCCATCGATCCCATCCCATCCCAACCCATTGTAGCCAATCCCATCCCATCCCACCCCATCCCATCCAATCCCATCCCATCCCATCCCATCCCATCCCATCCCATCCCATCCCATCCCATCCCATCGCAGGGATCCCATCCCATCCCATCACATCACATCCCATCCCAGCGGTCTCATCCCAGGGATTCCATCCCATCCCAGGTATCCCATCCCAACCAATCCCAACCCAGGGATCCCATCCCATCCAATCCCAGGGATCCCATCCCATCCCATCCCATCCCATCCCATCCCATCCCATCCCATCCCATCTCACTCCATCCCATCCCAGGGATCCCATCCCATCCCACGGATCCCATCCCATCCCATCCCAGGTATCCCATCCCATCCCCTCCGCTCCCATCCCATAGATCCCATCCCATCCCAACCCATTCTAGCCCATCCCATCCGATCCGATCCCATCCCATGTAAACACATCCGATCCCATCCCATGTATCCCATCCCAGGGATACCATCCGATCCCATCCCATCCCATCCCATCCCAGCGATCTCATCCCAGGTATTCCATCCCATCCCAGGGATCCCATCCCAACAAATCCCATCACAGGGATCCCATCCCATCCCATCACGGGGATCCCATCCCATCCCATCCCAGTGATCCCATCCCATCCAATCCCATCCCATCCCATGCATTCCCATCCCAGGAATCCCATCCCATCCCATCCCATCCCAGGGATCCCATCCCATCCCATCCCTTCCCATCCCGTCCCATCCCATCCCATCCCATCCCATCCCAACCCATCCCAGGGATCCCATCACAGGGATCCCATCCAAGGGATCCCATCCCATCCTATTCCATCCCCGGGATCCCATCCCAGGGATTCCATCCCATCCCAGGGATCCCATCCCATACGAGGGATCACATTCCAGGGATCTCATTGCTAGGATCCCATCTCATCCCATCCCAGGGATCCAATCCCATCCCATCTCATCTCAGGGATCCCAGAAGATCCCATCCAACGGTTCCCAACCCATCCCAACCCATCCCATCCCATGGATCCCATCCCAGGGATCCAATCCCAGGGATCCCATCCCATCCCAGGGATGCCATCCCATCCCATCCCATCCCAACCCATCCCAGGGATCCCATCCCATCCCACTCCATCCCAGGGATCCCATCCCATCCCATCGCATACCATCCCATCCTATCCCATCCCTTCACATCCCATCCCATCCCATCCCAGGGATCCCATCCCATCCCATCCCATCGCATCCCATCCCATCCTATCCCATCCCTTCCCATCCCATCCCATCCCATCCCATCCCATCCCATCCCATCCCATCCCATCCCAGGGATCCCATCCCATCCCAGGGATCCCATCCCATTCCATCCCATCCCATCTCATCCCAGGGATCACATCCCATCCCAGGGATCCCATGTCAGAGATCCCATCCCATCTCAAGGATGCTATCCCAGGGATTCGATCCCAACGCAGGAATCCCATACTATCCCAGGGATCCCATTCCAGGGATCCCATCCCCTCCCATCCCAGGAATCCCATCCTATCCCATTCCAGGGATCCCATCCCATTCCAGGGATCCCATCCCATCCCAGTGAACACATCCCAACCCAGGGATCCCATCCCATCCCAGGGATCCCATCCGATCCAATCCCAGTGATCCCATCCCAACCAATCCCATCCCACCCCATCCCATCCCATCCCATCCCATCCCATCCCATCCCATACCATACCAGGGACCCCATCCCATCCCAGGAATCCCATCCCATCCCATACCATCCCATGGACCCCATCCCATCCCAGGGATCCCATCCCATCCCTTCCCATCCCATCCCATCCCAACCCATCCCATCCCATCCCATTCCATCCCCGGGATCCCACCCCAGGGATTCCATCCCATCCCAGGGATCCCATCCCATACGAGGGATCACATTCCAGGGATCCCATCGCTAGGATCCCATCTCATCCCATCCCAGGGATCCAATCCCATCACATCTCATCCCAGGGATCCCATAAGATCCCATCCAACGGTTCCCAACCCATCCCAACCCATCCCATCCCATGGATCCCATACCAGGGATCCCATCCCAGGGATCCCATCCCATCGAATCCCATCCCATCCTATCCCATCCCATCCAATCCCATCCCATCCCATCCCATCCCATCCCATCCCATCCCATCCCATCCCATCCCATCCCATCCCATCTCACCCCATCCCATCCCAGGGATCCCATCCCATCCCACGGATCCCATCCCATCCCATCCCAGGTATCCCATCCCATCCCCTCCGCTCCCATCCCAAAGATCCCATCCCATCCCAACCCATTCTAGCCCATCCCATCCCATCCGATCCCATCCCATGCAAACACATCTGATCCCATCCCATGTATCCCATCCCAGGGATACCATCCGATCCCATCCCATCCCATCCCATCCCAGCGATCTCATCCCAGGTATTCCATCCCATCCCAGGGATCCCATCCCAACAAATCCCATCACAGGGATCCCATCCCATCCCATCACGGGGATCCCATCCCATCCCATCCCAGTGATCCCATCCCATCCAATCCCATCCCATCCCATGCATTCCCATCCCAGGAATCCCATCCCATCCCATCCCAGGGATCCCATCCCATCCCATCCCATCCCATCCCATCCTATCCCTTCCCATCCCATCCCATCCCATCCCAACCCATCCCAGGGATCCCATCACAGGGATCCCATCCCAGGGATCCCATCCCATCCAATTCCATCCCCGGGATCCCATCCCAGGGATTCCATCCCATCCCAGGGATCCCATCCCATACGAGGGATCACATTCCAGGAATCCCATTGCTAGGATCCCATCTCATCCCATCCCAGGGATCCAATCCCATCCCATCACATCTCAGGGATCCCAGAAGATCCCATCCAACGGTTCCCAACCCATCCCAACCCATCCCATCCCATGGATCCCATCCCAGGGATCCCATCCCAGGGATCCCATCCCTTCCCAGGGATGCCATCCCATCCCATCCCATCACAGGGATCCCATCCCATCCCATTCCATCCCATCCCAGGATCCCATCCCATCCCATCCCATCCCATCCCAGGGATCCCATCGCATGGAACCCATCCCAACCCAGGGATCCCATCCCATTCCAACCCATCCCATCCCATCCCAGGGATCCCAACCCAAGGATCCCATCCTATCCCAGGGATCCCATCCCAAGGGTTCCATCCCATCCCAGGGATCCCATCACATCCTAGGGATCACATTCCAGGGATCCCATCCCAGGGATCCCATCCCATCCCAGGGATCCCATCCCATCCCATCCCATCCCAGGGATCCCATCCCATCCCAGGGATCCCATCCCATCCCAACGCATCCCATCCCATGGATACCATCCGATCCCAGAGATCCCATCCCAGGGATCCCATCCCATCCCAGGGATCCCATCCCATCCTACCCCATCCCAACCCATCCTATCCCATCGCATCCCATCCCATCCTATCCCATCCCATCCCATCCCATCCCATCCCATCTCACCCCATCCCATCCCAGGGATCCCATCCCATCCCAGGCATCCCACCCGATCCCATCCCAGGGATCCCATCCCATCGCATCCCATTTCAGGGATCCCATCCCAGGGATCCCATCCCATCCCACCCCATCCCAGGGATCCCATCTCATCCCAGCGATCCAAGCCCAGAGATCCTCTCCCATCCCATCCCATCCCAGGGATCCCATCCCATCACATCCCAGGGATCCCATCCCAGGGATCCCATCCCTGTGATCCCATCCCATCCCCGGGATCCCATTCCAGGGATTCCATCCCATCCCAGGTATCCCAACCCATACGAGGGATCACAATCCAGGGATCCCATCCCTGGGATCCCATCTCATCCCATCCCAGGGATCCAATCCCATCCCATCCCATCCCATCCCATCCCTTCCCAGGGATCTCATCCCAGGGATTCCATCCCATCCCAGGTATCCCATCCCAACCAATCCCAACCCAGGGACCCCATCCCAGGGATCCCATCCCATCCCACGTATCCCATCCCATCTCATCCCGCGGACCCCATGCCATGGCATCCCATCCCATCCCATCCCATCCCATCCCATCCCATCCCATCCCATCCCATCCCAGGGATCCCATCCCATCCCACGGATCCAATCCCATCCCATCCCACCCCATCCCATCCCATCCCATCCCATCCCATCCCATCCCATCCCATTGTAGCCCATCCCAACCCTTCCCACCCCATCCCATCCCGTCCCATCACATCCCATCCCAGATATCCCATCCCAGGGATCCCATCCCATCCCAGGGATCCCATCCGATCCCATCCCATCCCATCCAATCCCATCCCATCCCATCCCATCCCATCCCATCCCATCCCATCCCATCCCAGGGATCCCATACCAGAGATCCCATCCCATCCCCGGGTCCCCATCCCAGGGATCCCATCCCATCCCAGGTATCCCATCCCATCCCATCCCAACCCATCCCATCCCATCCTACCCCATCCCATCCTATGCCATCCCATCCCCTCCCATCCCATCCTAGGGATCCCATACCAGGTATCCCATCCCATCCCAGGGATCCCATTCCGTACCATCCCAGGGATCCCATTCCATCCCATCCCATCCCATCGATCCCATCCCATCCCAACCCATTGTAGCCAATCCCATCCCACCCCATCCCATCCAATCCCATCCCATCCCATCCCATCCCATCCCATCCCATCCCATCCCAGGGACACCATCCCAGGGATACCATACCATCCCATCCCATCGCAGGGATCCCATCCCATCCCATCCCGTCCCATCCCACCCCATCCCATCCCATCCCATCCCATCCCATCCCATCCCATCCCATCCCATCCCAGCGATCTCATCCCAGGGATTCCATCCCATCCCAGGTATCCCATCCCAAACAGTCCCAACCCATGGATCCCATCCCATCCCATCCCATCTCATCCCATCCCATCCCAGGGATCCCATCCCATCCCACGTATCCCATCCCATCCCATCTCATCCCGCGGATCCCATGCCATGGCATCCCATCCCATGCCATGGCATCCCATCCCATGCCATGGCATCCCATCCCATCCCATCCCATCCCCACCCATCCCATCCAAACCCATCCCATCCCATCCCATCCCATCCCATCCCATCCCATCCCATCCCATCCCATCCCATCCCATCCCATTGTAGCCCATCCCATCCGTTCCCACCCCATCCCATCCCATCCCGTCCCATCACATCCCATCCCAGATATCCCATCCCAGGGATCCCATCCCATCCCAGGGATCCCATCCCATCCCATCCCATCCCATCCCATCCCATCCCATCCCATCCCAGGGAACCCATCCCAGGGATCCCATCCCATCCCCGGGTCCCCATCCCAGGGATTCCATCCCATCCCAGGTATCCCATCCGAACCAATGCTAACCCAGGGATCCCATCCCATCCAATCCCAGGGATCCCATCCGATCCCATCCCATCCCATCCCATCCCATCCCATCTCACCCCATCCCATCCCAGGGATCACATCCCATCCCATCCCAGCCATCCCATCCAATCCCATCCAGGGATCCCATCCCATCCCATCCCATCCCATCCCATCCCAGGGATCCCATCCCATCCCATCCCATCCCATCCCATCCCATCCCAGCCATCCCATCCGATCCCATCCAGGGATCCCATCCCATCCCATCCCATCCCATCCCAGGGATCCCATCCCATCCCATCCCATCCCATCCCAGGGATCCCATCCCAGGGATACCATACCATCCCAACCCATCCCATCCAATCCCATCCCATCCCATCCCAACCCATCCCATCCCATCCCATCCCAGGGATCCCATCCCATCCCTTCCCATCCCATCCCAACCCATCCCATCCCATTCCATCCCCGGGATCCCATCCCAGTGATTCCATCCCATCCCAGGGATCCCATCCCATACGAGGGATCACATTCCAGGGATCCCATCGCTAGGATCCCATCTCATCCCATCCCAGGGATCCAATCCCATCACATCTCATCCCAGGGATCCCATAAGATCCCATCCAAGGGTTCCCAACCCATCCCAACCCATCCCATCCCATGGATCCCATACCAGGGATCCCATCCCAGGGATCCCATCCCATCGCATCCCATCCCATCCCAGGGATCCCATCCCAGGGATCCCATCCCATCCCATTCCATCCCATCCCAGGAATCCCATCCCATCCCATCCCATCGCATCCCATCCCATCCTATCCCATCCTTTCCCATCCCATCCCAGGGATCCCATCCCAACCCAGGGATAACATCCCAGGGATCCCATCCCATCCCAGGGATCCCATACCATCCCATTCCATCCCATCCCATCCCATCCCAGGGATCCCATCCCATCCCAGGGATCCAATCCCATCCCAACTATCCCATCCCAGGGATTCCATCCCATCCCAGGGATCCCATCCCATCTGTTCCCAGCCCAAGTATCCTATCCCATCCCGTCCCATCCAAGGGAACCCATCCGTTCCCAACCCAGGAATCCCATCCCTTCCCCTGCCAGAGATCCCATCCCATTCCAGGGATCCCATCCCATCCCATCCCATCCCATCCCAGGGATCGCATCCCATCCCATCCCATCCCATCCAATCCGATCCCATCCCGTGCCATCCCAGGGATCCCATCCCATCCCAGGGATCCCATCCCATCCCATCCCATCCCAGGGATCCCATCCCATCCCATCCTATGAATCCCACATCAGGGATCCAATCCCATCCCAGTGATCCAATCCCAGCGATTCTATCCCATCCCAGGGATCCCGTCCCATCCCATCCCATCCCAGGGATCCCATCCCATGGAACCCATCCCATCACATTCCATCCCATCCCATCCCATCCCATCCCATCCCATCCCATCCCATCCCATCCCATCCCATCCCATCCCATCCTAGGGATCCCATACCAGGTATCCCATCCCATCCCAGGGATCCCATTCCGTTCCATCCCAGGGATCCCATTTCATCCCATCCCATCCCATCGATCCCATCCCATCCAAACCCATTGTAGCCAATCCCATCCCATCCCACCCCATCCCATCCAATCCCATCCCATCCCATCCCATCCCATCCCATCCCATCCCATCCCATCCCATCCCATCCCAACCAATCCCAACCCAGGGATCCCATCCCATCCCATCCAATCCCAGGGATCCCATCCATCCCATCCCATCCCATCTCACCCCATCCCATCCCAGGGATCACATCCCATCCCACGGATCCCATCCCATCCCATCCCAGGCATCCCATCCGATCCCATCCCAGGGATCCCATCCCATCGCATCCCATCCCATCCCAGGGATCCCATCCCAGGGATCCCATCCCATCCCATCCCATCCCAGGGATCCCATCTCATCCCAGGGATCCAATCCCAGAGATCCTCTCCCATCCCATCTCATCCCAGGGATCCCATCCCATGGAACCCATCCCAATCCAGGGATCCCATCCCATCCCATCCCATCCCAGGGATACCATCCCAGGGATCCCATCCCTGGGACCCCATCTCATCCCATCCCAGGGATCCAATCGAATCCCATCTCATCCCAAGGATCCCATCCCATCCCATCCCGTCCCGTCCCATCCTATCCCATCCCATCCCATCCCATCCCATCCCATCCCATCCCATCCCATCCCAGGGACACCATCCCAGGGATACCATACCATCCCATCCCATCGCAGGGATCCCATCCCATCCCATCCCGTCCCATCCCACCCCATCCCATCCCATCCCATCCCATCCCATCCCATCCCATCCCATCCCATCCCAGCGATCTCATCCCAGGGATTCCATCCCATCCCAGGTATCCCATCCCAAACAGTCCCAACCCATGGATCCCATCCCATCCCATCCCATCTCATCCCATCCCATCCCAGGGATCCCATCCCATCCCACGTATCCCATCCCATCCCATCTCATCCCGCGGATCCCATGCCATGGCATCCCATCCCATGCCATGGCATCCCATCCCATGCCATGGCATCCCATCCCATCCCATCCCATCCCCACCCATCCCATCCAAACCCATCCCATCCCATCCCATCCCATCCCATCCCATCCCATCCCATCCCATCCCATCCCATCCCATCCCATTGTAGCCCATCCCATCCGTTCCCACCCCATCCCATCCCATCCCGTCCCATCACATCCCATCCCAGATATCCCATCCCAGGGATCCCATCCCATCCCAGGGATCCCATCCCATCCCATCCCATCCCATCCCATCCCATCCCATCCCATCCCAGGGAACCCATCCCAGGGATCCCATCCCATCCCCGGGTCCCCATCCCAGGGATTCCATCCCATCCCAGGTATCCCATCCGAACCAATGCTAACCCAGGGATCCCATCCCATCCAATCCCAGGGATCCCATCCGATCCCATCCCATCCCATCCCATCCCATCCCATCTCACCCCATCCCATCCCAGGGATCACATCCCATCCCATCCCAGCCATCCCATCCAATCCCATCCAGGGATCCCATCCCATCCCATCCCATCCCATCCCATCCCAGGGATCCCATCCCATCCCATCCCATCCCATCCCATCCCATCCCAGCCATCCCATCCGATCCCATCCAGGGATCCCATCCCATCCCATCCCATCCCATCCCAGGGATCCCATCCCATCCCATCCCATCCCATCCCAGGGATCCCATCCCAGGGATACCATACCATCCCAACCCATCCCATCCAATCCCATCCCATCCCATCCCAACCCATCCCATCCCATCCCATCCCAGGGATCCCATCCCATCCCTTCCCATCCCATCCCAACCCATCCCATCCCATTCCATCCCCGGGATCCCATCCCAGTGATTCCATCCCATCCCAGGGATCCCATCCCATACGAGGGATCACATTCCAGGGATCCCATCGCTAGGATCCCATCTCATCCCATCCCAGGGATCCAATCCCATCACATCTCATCCCAGGGATCCCATAAGATCCCATCCAAGGGTTCCCAACCCATCCCAACCCATCCCATCCCATGGATCCCATACCAGGGATCCCATCCCAGGGATCCCATCCCATCGCATCCCATCCCATCCCAGGGATCCCATCCCAGGGATCCCATCCCATCCCATTCCATCCCATCCCAGGAATCCCATCCCATCCCATCCCATCGCATCCCATCCCATCCTATCCCATCCTTTCCCATCCCATCCCAGGGATCCCATCCCAACCCAGGGATAACATCCCAGGGATCCCATCCCATCCCAGGGATCCCATCCCATTCCATCCCATCCCATCCCATCTCATCCCAGGGATCACATCCCACCCAGGGATCCCATGTCAGAGATCCCATCCCATCTCACGGATGCCATCCCAGGTATTCGATCCCAAAGCAGGAATCCCATACTATCCCAGGGATCTCATTCCAGGGATCCCATCCCATCCCATCCCAGGAATCCCATCCCATCCCATCCCATTCCAGGGACCCCATCCCATCCCAGTGAACGCATCCCATCCCAGGGATCCCATCCCATCCCAGGGATCCCTTCCCATCCCATCCCATCCCATCCCATCCCATCCCATCCCATCCCATCCCATCCCATCCCATCCCATCCCATCCCATTCCAGGGATCCCATCCCATCCCAGTGAACACATCCCATCCCAGGGATCCCATCCCATCCCAGGGATCCCATCCCATCCCACGGATCCCATCCCATCCCATGCCAGGCATCCCATCCCATCCCCTCCGCTCCCATCCCATCGATCCCATCCATTCCCAACCCATTCTAGCCCATCCCATCCCATCCGATCCCATCCCATGCAATCACATCCGATCCCATCCCATGTATCCCATCCCAGGGATACCATCCGATCCCATCCCAGCGCCGGGATCCCATCCCATCCCATCCCATCCCATCCCAGCGATCTCATCCCAGGTATTCCATCCCATCCCAGGGATCCCATCCCAACAAATCCCATCCCAGGGATCCCATCCCATCCCATCACAGGGATCCCATCCCAAACCAGTGATCCCATCCCATCCAATCCCATCCCATCCCATGCATTCCCATCCCAGGAATGCCATCCCATCCCATTCCAGGGATCCCATCCCATACCAGGGACCCCATCCCAGCCCAGGGATACCATCCCAGGGATCGCATCCCATCTCAGGGATCCCATTCCATCCCATCAAAAAATACCATCCCATCCCATCCCATCCCATCCAATCCCCTCCCATCCCATCCCTGGGATCCCATCCCAGGGATCCCATTCTTGGGATCCCATCCCATCTGAGGGATCCCATCCCATCCCATCCCGTCCCGCACCATCCCATCCCATCCCATCCCATCCCATCCCAGAGATCCCATCCCATCCCAACCCATCCCATCCCATCCCATCCCATCCCAACCCATCCCATCCCATCCCATCCCATTCCATCCCATCCCATCCCAGGGATCCCATCCCGGGGATCCCATCCCATCCCCGAGATCTCATCTCAGGGATTCCATCCCATCCCAGGGATCCCATCCCATACGAGGGATCACAATCCAGGGATCCCATCCCTGGGATCCCATCTCATCCCATCCCAGGGATCCAATCCCATCCCATCTCATCCCAGGGATCCCATAACATCCCATCCCAGGGTTCCCAACCCACCCCAACCCATGCCATCCCATCCAATCCCATCCCATCCCATTACATTCCATCCCATCCCATTCCATCCCATCCCATCCCATCCCATCCCATCCCATCCCATCCCATCCCATCCCAGGGATACCATCCCGGAGTTCCCATCTCATCCCAGGGATCCAATCCCAGCGATCCTATCCCATCCCATCCCATCCCACCCCATCCCATCCCATCAAATCCCATCCCATCCCATCCTATCCCATCCCATCCCATCCCAGGGATCCCATCCCATTGCAACCCATCCCATCCCATCCCACCCCATACCATCCCATTCCATCCCATCCCATCCCATCCCAGGGATCCCATCCCATCCCAGGGATCCAATCCCATCCCAACTATCCCATCCCAGGGATTCCATCCCATCCCAGGGATCCCATCCCATCTGTTCCCAGCCCAAGTATCCTATCCCATCCCGTCCCATCCAAGGGAACCCATCCGTTCCCAACCCAGGAATCCCATCCCTTCCCCTGCCAGAGATCCCATCCCATTCCAGGGATCCCATCCCATCCCATCCCATCCCATCCCAGGGATCGCATCCCATCCCATCCCATCCCATCCAATCCGATCCCATCCCGTGCCATCCCAGGGATCCCATCCCATCCCAGGGATCCCATCCCATCCCATCCCATCCCAGGGATCCCATCCCATCCCATCCTATGAATCCCACATCAGGGATCCAATCCCATCCCAGTGATCCAATCCCAGCGATTCTATCCCATCCCAGGGATCCCGTCCCATCCCATCCCATCCCAGGGATCCCATCCCATGGAACCCATCCCATCACATTCCATCCCATCCCATCCCATCCCATCCCATCCCATCCCATCCCATCCCATCCCATCCCATCCCATCCCATCCCATCCTAGGGATCCCATACCAGGTATCCCATCCCATCCCAGGGATCCCATTCCGTTCCATCCCAGGGATCCCATTTCATCCCATCCCATCCCATCGATCCCATCCCATCCAAACCCATTGTAGCCAATCCCATCCCATCCCACCCCATCCCATCCAATCCCATCCCATCCCATCCCATCCCATCCCATCCCATCCCATCCCATCCCAACCAATCCCAACCCAGGGATCCCATCCCATCCCATCCAATCCCAGGGATCCCATCCATCCCATCCCATCCCATCTCACCCCATCCCATCCCAGGGATCACATCCCATCCCACGGATCCCATCCCATCCCATCCCAGGCATCCCATCCGATCCCATCCCAGGGATCCCATCCCATCGCATCCCATCCCATCCCAGGGATCCCATCCCAGGGATCCCATCCCATCCCATCCCATCCCAGGGATCCCATCTCATCCCAGGGATCCAATCCCAGAGATCCTCTCCCATCCCATCTCATCCCAGGGATCCCATCCCATGGAACCCATCCCAATCCAGGGATCCCATCCCATCCCATCCCATCCCAGGGATACCATCCCAGGGATCCCATCCCTGGGACCCCATCTCATCCCATCCCAGGGATCCAATCGAATCCCATCTCATCCCAAGGATCCCATCCCATCCCATCCCGTCCCGTCCCATCCTATCCCATCCCATCCCATCCCATCCCATCCCATCCCATCCCATCCCATCCCATCCCAGGGATCCCATACCAGGTATCCCATCCCATCCCATCCCAGGGAACCCATTCCGTACCATCCCAGGCATCCCATTCCATCCCATCCCATCCCATCCATCCCATCCCATCACAACCCATTGTAGCCAATCCCATCCCATCCCACCCCACCCATTCCAATCCCATCCCATCCCATCCCATCTCATCCCATCCCATCCCATCCCATCCCATCCCATCCCATCCCATCCCATCGCAGGCATCCCATCCCATCCCATCCCGTCCCATCCCATCCCACCCCATGCCATCCCATGCCATCCCATCCCATCCCATCCCATCCCAGGGATCTCATCCCAGGGATTCCATCCCATCCCAGGTATCCCATCCCAACCAATCCCAACCCAGGGATCCCATCCCATCCCCTCCGCTCCCATCCCATAGATCCCATCCCATCCGAGGGATCCCATCCCATCCCACGTATCCCATCCCATCCCATATGATCCCGCGGATCCCATGCCATGGCATCCCATCCCATCCCATCCCATCCCATCCCATCCCATCCCATTCCAGGGATCCCGTCCCATCCCATCCCATCCCATCCCAGGGATCCAATCCCATCCCAGGGATAACATCCCAGGGATTCGATCCCAACCCAGGGATCCCATCCTATCCCAGGAATTCCATCCCAGGGATCCCATCCCATCCCATCCGATCCCATCCCAGGGATCGAATCCCATCCCATCGTATCCCATCCCAACCCATGCCATCCAATCCAATCCCATCCCATCCCATTCCATTCCATCCCATCCCATTCCATCCCATCCCATCCCATCCCATCCCATCCCATCCCATCCCATCCCATCCCATCCCAGGGATCCCATCCCAGGGTTCCCATCTCATCCCAGGGATCCAATCCCAGATATCCTATCCCATCCCAACCCATCCCAACCCATCCCATCCCATCCGATCCCATCCCAGGGATCCCATCCCATCCCAGGGATCCCTCCCATCCCATCCCATTCCATCCCATCCCATCCCAGGGATCCCATCCCAGCGATCCCATCCCATCCCAGGGATCCAATCCCATCCCAACTCATCCCAGGGATCCCATAACATCCCATCCCAGTGTTCCCAACCCATCCCAACCCATGCCATCCCATCCAATCCCATCCCATCCCAGGGATCGCATCCCATCTCAGGGATCACATTCCAGGGATCCCATCCCAGGGATCCCATCCCATCCCAGGGATCTCATCCCATCCCATCCCATCCCATCCCATCCCATCCCAGGGATCCCATACCAGGGATCCCATCCCATCCCCTGGTCCCCATCCCGGGGATTCCATCCCATCCCAACCCATCCCATCCCATGGATACCATCCGATCCCAGAGATCCCATCCCAGGGATCCCATCCCATCCCAGGGATCCCATCCCATCCTACCCCATCCCAACCCATCCTATCCCATCGCATCCCATCCCATCCTATCCCATCGCATCCGATCCCATCCTAGGGATCCCATACCAGGTATCCCATCCCATCCCACGGATCCCATTCCGTACCATCCCAGGGATCCCATTCCATCCCATCCCATCCCATCGATCCCATCCCATCCCAACCCAGTGTAGCCCATCCCATCCCATCCCACCCCATCCCATCCAATCCCATCCCATCCCACCCCATCCCATGCCATCCCATCCCATCCCATCCCATCCCATCCCATCCCATCCCATCCCATCCCATCCCATCCCAGGGACACCATCCCATGGATACCATACCATCCCAACCCATCCCATCCAATCCCATCCCATCCCATCCCATCCCATCCCATCCCAAGCCATCCCATCCCATCCCATCCCATCCAATCCCAGGGATCCCATCCCATCCCATCTCACCCCATCCCATCCCAGGGATCACATCCCATCACACGGAACCCATCCCATCCCATCCCAGGCATCCCATCCGATCCCATCCCAGGGATCCCATCCCATACCATCCCATCCCATCGCAGGGATCCCATCCCATCCCATCCCATCACATCCCATCCCAGCGATCTCGTCCCAGGGATTCCATCGCATCCCAGTGATCCCATCCCATCCCACCCATTCCCATCCCAGGAATCCCATCCCATCACATCCCACGGATCCCATAACATCCCAGGGATCCCATCCCATCCCGTCGCAGGGATCCCATCCCATCCCATCCCATCACATCCCATCCCAGCGATCTCGTCCCAGGGATTCCATCGCATCCCAGTGATCCCATCCCATCCCACCCATTCCCATCCCAGGAATCCCATCCCATCACATCCCACGGATCCCATAACATCCCAGGGATCCCATCCCATCCCAGGGATCCCATCCCAGGGATTCCATCCCATCCCAGTGATCCCATCCCATACGAGGGATCACATTCCAGGGATCCCATCCCAGGGATCCCATCCCATCCCAACATATCCCATCCCAGCATATCCCATCCCATCCTCTCCCATCCCAGGGATCCTATCCCATCCCAAGTAACCCATCCCATGGATCCCATCCCAGGGAGGCCATCCCATCCCAGGGATCCCAACCCATCCCAGGGATCCCATCCCATCCCAGGGATCCCATCCCATCCCAGCTATCCCATCCCAGGGATTCCATCCCATCCCAGGGATCCCATTTCATCTGTTCCCATCCCAGGGATCCCATCCCACCCCATCCCATCCCAGGGATCCCATCCCATCCCAGGGATCCCATCCCATCCCATCCCATCCCATCCCATCCCATCCCATCCCATCCCAGGGATTCCATCCCATCCCAGTGATCCCATCCGATCCCACCCATTCCCATCCGAGGAATCGCATCCCATCACATCCCACGGATCCCATAACATCCCAGGGATCCCATCCCATCCCATCCCATCCCAGGGATCCCATCCCAGGGATTCCATCCCATCCCAGTGATCCCATCCCATACGAGGGATCACATTCCAGGGATCCCATCCCAGGGATCCCATCCCATCCCAATGATCCCATCCCATCCCAACATATCCCATCCCATCCTCTCCCATCCCAGGGATCCTATCCCATCCCAAGTAACCCATCCCATGGATCCCATCCCAGGGAGGCCATCCCATCCCAGGGATCCCAACCCATCCCAGTGATCCCATCCCATCCCATCCCATCCCCTCCCATCCCAGGGATTCCATCCCATCCCAGGGATCCCATTTCATCTGTTCCCATCCCAGGGATCCCATCCCATCCCATCCCAACCCATCCCAGGGATCCCATCCCATCCCAACCCATCCCATCCCACCCCATCACATTCCATCCTATCCCAGGGATCCAATCCCATCCCAACCCATCCCATCCCATGGATCCCATTCCATCCCAGGGATCCCATCCCATCCCATCCCATACCATCCCAGGGATCGCATCCCATCCCAACCAATCCCATCCCACCCGATCCCATCCCATTCCATCCCATCCCATCCCATCCCATCCCATCCCATCCCATCCCATCCCATCCCATCCCATCCCATCCCAGGGATCCCATCCCATCCCATCCCATCCCATCCCATCCCAGGGATCCCATCGCATGGAACCCATCCCAACCCAGGGATCCCATCCCATTCCAACCCATCCCATCCCATCCAAGGGATCCCATCCCAGAGATTCCATCCCATCCCAGGGATGCCATCCCCGGGATTCGATCCCAACCCTGGGATCCCATCCTATCCCAGGGATCCCATCCCAGGGATTCCATCCCATCCCAGGGATCCAATCCCATCCCAACCCATCCCATCCCATCCCATGGATCCCATCCCATCCCAGGGATCCCATCCCATCCCATACCATCCCAGGGATCGCATCCCATCCCAACCAATCCCATCCCACCCGATCCCATCCCATTCCATCCCATCCCATCCCATCCCATCCCATCCCATCCCAGGGATCCCATCCCATCCCATCCCATCCCATCCCAACCCAGGGATCCCATCCCATTCCAACCCATCCCATCCCAGGGATCCCATCCCAGAGATTCCATCCCATCCCAGGGATGCCATCCCAGGGATTCGATCCCATCCCAGGGATCCCATCCCATCCCAGGGATCCCATCCCATCCCATCCCAGGGATCCCATCCCAGGGATCCCATCCCATCCCCTGGTCCCCATCCCAGGGATTCCATCCCATCCCATCGCATCCCATCCCATGGATACCATCCGATCCCAGAGATCCCATCCCAGGGATCCCATCCCATCCCAGGGATCCCATCCCATCCTACCCCATCCCATCCCATCCTATCCCATCGCATCCCATCCCATCCTATCCCATCGCATCCCATCCCATCCCATCCTAGGGATCCCATACCAGGTATCCCATCCCATCCCAGGGATCCCATTCCGTACCATCCCAGGGATCCCATTCCATCCCATCCCATCCCATCGATCCCATCCCATCCCAACCCAGTGTAGCCAATCCCATCCCATCCCACCCCATCCCATCCAATCCCATCCCATCCCACCCCATCCCATGCCATCCCATCCCATCCCATCCCATCCCATCCCATCCCATCCCAGGGACACCATCCCATGGATACCATACCATCCCAACCCATCCCATCCAATCCCATCCCATCCCATCCCATCCCATCCCATCCCATCCCAAGCCATCCCATCCCATCCCAACCCATCCAATCCCAGGGATCCCATCCCATCCCATCTCACCCCATCCCATCCCAGGGATCACATCCCATCACACGGATCCCATCCCATCCCATCCCAGGCATCCCATCCGATCCCATCCCAGGGATCCCATCCCATACCATCCCATCCCATCGCAGGGATCCCATCCCATCCCATCCCATCACATCCCATCCCAGCGATCTCGTCCCAGGGATTCCATCGCATCCCAGTGATCCCATCCCATCCCACCCATTCCCATCCCAGGAATCCCATCCCATCACATCCCACGGATCCCATAACATCCCAGGGATCCCATCCCATCCCAGGGATCCCATCCCAGGGATTCCATCCCATCCCAGTGATCCCATCCCATACGAGGGATCACATTCCAGGGATCCCATCCCAGGGATCCCATCCCATCCCAACATATCCCATCCCAGCATATCCCATCCCATCCTCTCCCATCCCAGGGATCCTATCCCATCCCAAGTAACCCATCCCATGGATCCCATCCCAGGGAGGCCATCCCATCCCAGGGATCCCAACCCATCCCAGGGATCCCATCCCATCCCAGGGATCCCATCCCATCCCAGCTATCCCATCCCAGGGATTCCATCCCATCCCAGGGATCCCATTTCATCTGTTCCCATCCCAGGGATCCCATCCCACCCCATCCCATCCCAGGGATCCCATCCCATCCCAGGGATCCCATCCCATCCCATCCCATCCCATCCCAGGGATTCCATCCCATCCCAGTGATCCCATCCGATCCCACCCATTCCCATCCGAGGAATCGCATCCCATCACATCCCACGGATCCCATAACATCCCAGGGATCCCATCCCATCCCATCCCATCCCAGGGATCCCATCCCAGGGATTCCATCCCATCCCAGTGATCCCATCCCATACGAGGGATCACATTCCAGGGATCCCATCCCAGGGATCCCATCCCATCCCAATGATCCCATCCCATCCCAACATATCCCATCCCATCCTCTCCCATCCCAGGGATCCTATCCCATCCCAAGTAACCCATCCCATGGATCCCATCCCAGGGAGGCCATCCCATCCCAGGGATCCCAACCCATCCCAGTGATCCCATCCCATCCCATCCCATCCCATCCCCTCCCATCCCAGGGATTCCATCCCATCCCAGGGATCCCATTTCATCTGTTCCCATCCCAGGGATCCCATCCCATCCCATCCCAACCCATCCCAGGGATCCCATCCCATCCCAACCCATCCCATCCCACCCCATCACATTCCATCCTATCCCAGGGATCCAATCCCATCCCAACCCATCCCATCCCATGGATCCCATCCCATCCCAGGGATCCCATCCCATCCCATCCCATACCATCCCAGGGATCGCATCCCATCCCAACCAATCCCATCCCACCCGATCCCATCCCATTCCATCCCATCCCATCCCATCCCATCCCATCCCATCCCATCCCATCCCATCCCAGGGATCCCATCCCATCCCATCCCATCCCAGGGATCCCATCGCATGGAACCCATCCCAACCCAGGGATCCCATCCCATTCCAACCCATCCCATCCCATCCAAGGGATCCCATCCCAGAGATTCCATCCCATCCCAGGGATGCCATCCCCGGGATTCGATCCCAACCCTGGGATCCCATCCTATCCCAGGGATCCCATCCCAGGGATTCCATCCCATCCCAGGGATCCAATCCCATCCCAACCCATCCCATCCCATCCCATGGATCCCATCCCATCCCAGGGATCCCATCCCATCCCATACCATCCCAGGGATCGCATCCCATCCCAACCAATCCCATCCCACCCGATCCCATCCCATCCCATCCCATCCCAGGGATCCCATCCCAGGGATCCCATCTCATCCCAGGGATCCTATCCCAGAGATCCTATCCCATCCCATCCCATCCCATCCCATCCCATCCCATCCCATCCCATCCCATCCCAGGGATCCCATCCCATGGAACCCATCCCAACCCAGGGATCCCATCCCATCCCATCCCATCCCATCCCATCCCATCCCAACCCAGGGATCCCATCCCATTCCAACCCATCCCATCCCATCCCAGGGATCCCATCCCAGAGATTCCATCCCATCCCAGGGATGCCATCCCAGGGATTCGATCCCATCCCAGGGATCCCATCCCATCCCAGGGATCCCATCCCATCCCATCCCAGGGATCCCATCCCAGGGATCCCATCCCATCCCCTGGTCCCCATCCCAGGGATTCCATCCCATCCCATCGCATCCCATCCCATGGATACCATCCGATCCCAGAGATCCCATCCCAGGGATCCCATCCCATCCCAGGGATCCCATCCCATCCTACCCCATCCCATCCCATCCTATCCCATCGCATCCCATCCTATCCCATCGCATCCCATCCCATCCCATCCTAGGGATCCCATACCAGGTATCCCATCCCATCCCAGGGATCCCATTCCGTACCATCCCAGGGATCCCATTCCATCCCATCCCATCCCATCGATCCCATCCCATCCCAACCCAGTGTAGCCAATCCCATCCCAACCCACCCCATCCCATCCAATCCCATCCCATCCCACCCCATCCCATGCCATCCCATCCCATCCCATCCCATCCCATCCCATCCCATCCCAGGGACACCATCCCAGGGATACCATACCATCCCAACCAATCCCATCCAATCCCATCCCATCCCATCCCAACCCATCCCATCCCATCCCATCCCATCCCATCCCATCCCATCCCATCCCATCCCATCCCATCCAATCCCTGGGATCCCATCCCATCCCATCTCACCCCATCCCATCCCAGGGATCACATCCCATCCCACGGATCCCATCCCATCCCATCCCAGGCATCCCATCCGATCCCATCCCAGGGATCCCATCCCATACCATCCCATCCCATCGCAGGGATCCCATCCCATCCCATCCCATCACATCCCATCCCTGCGATCTCGTCCCAGGGATTCCATCCCATCCCAGTGATCCCATCCCATCCCACCCATTCCCATCCCAGGAATCCCATCCCATCACATCCCACGGATCCCATAACATCCCAGGGATCCCATCCCATCCCATCCCAGGGATCCCATCCCAGGGATTCCATCCCATCCCAGTGATCCCATCCCATACGAGGGATCACATTCCAGGGATCCCATCCCAGGGATCCCATCCCAGGGATCCCATCCCATCCCAACATATCCCATCCCATCCTCTCCCATCCCAGGGATCCTATCCCATCCCAAGTAACCCATCCCATGGATCCCATCCCAGGGAGGCCATCCCATCCCAGGGATCCCATCCCATCCCAGCTATCCCATCCCAGGGATTCCATCCCATCCCAGGGATCCCATTTCATCTGTTCCCATCCCAGGGATCCCATCCCATCCCATCCCATCCCAGGGATCCCATCCCATCCCAACCCATCCCATCCCACCCCATCACATTCCATCCCATCCCAGGGATCCAATCCCATCCCAACCCATCCCATCCCATGGATCGCATCCCATCCCAGTGATCCCATCCCATCCCATCCCATCCCATCCCATCCCAGGGATACCATCACAGGGATCCCATCCCAGGGATCCCATCCCATTCCATTCCAACCCCGGCATCCCATCCCAGGGATTCCATCCCATCCCACTGATCCCATCCAATACGAGGGATCACATTCCAGGGATCCCATCCCTAGCATCACATCTCATCCCATCCCAGGGATCCAATCCCATCCCATCTCATCCCCGGGATCCCATAAGATCCCATCCAACGGTTCCCAACCCATCCCAACCCATCCCATCCCAGGGATCCCATCCCATCCCAGGGATAACACCCCAGGGATCCCATCCCAGGGATCCCATCCCAGCGATCCCATCCCATTCCATCTCATCCCATCTCATCCCAGGGATCACATCCCATCCCAGGGATCCCATGTTAGAGATCTCATCCCATCTCACGGATGCCATCCGAGGGATTCGATCCCAACGCAGGAATCCCATACTATCCCAGGGATCCCATCCCATCCCAGGAATCCCATCCCATCCCATTCCAGGGATCCCATCCCATCCCAGTGAACACATTCCATCCCAGGGATCCCATCCCATCCCAGGGATCCCATCCCATCCCATCCCATCCCAGGGATCCCATCCCAGGGATCCCATCCCATCCCATCGCATCCCATCCCATCCCAGGGATCCCATCCAATCCCATCCCATCCCACCCCAGGTATCCCATCCCAGGGATCCCATCCCATCCCATCCAATCCCATCCCATCCCATCCCATCCCATCCCATCCCATATCATCCCTGCTATCTCATGCCAGGTATTCCATCCCATCCCAGGGATCCCATCCCATCCCATCCCACCCATTCCCATCCCAGGAATCCCATCCCATCACATCCCACGGATCCCATAACATCCCAGGGATCCCATCCCATCCCATCCCAGGGATCCCATCCCAGGGATCCCATCACATCCCAGGGATCCTATCCCAGAGATCCTATCCCATCCCATCCCATCCCATCCCATCCCATCCCATCCCATCCCAGGGATCCCATCCCATTCCAACCCATCCCATCCCAGGGATCCCATCCCAGAGATTCCATCCCATCCCAGGGATGCCATCCCAGGGATTCCATCCCAACCCAGGGATCCCATCCTATCCCAGGGATTCCATCCCAGGGATCCCATCGCATCCCAACCGATCCCATCCCAGGGATCCCATCCCATCCCATCGAATCCCATCCCAACCCATGCCATCCCATCCAATCCCATCCCATCCCATTCCATTCCATCCCATCCCATTCCATCCCATCCCATCCCATCCCATCCCATCCCATCCCATCCCATCCCAGGGATCCCATCACAGGGTTCCCATCTCATCCCCGGGATCCAATCCCAGCGATCCTATCCCATCCCAACCCATCCCAACTCATCCCATCCCATCCCATCGATCCCATCCCATCCCATCCCAGGGATCCCATACCAGGGATCACATCCCATCCAAGGGATCCCATCCCAGGGATCCCAACCCATCCCATCCCATACCATCCCCTCCGCTCCCATCCCATTGATCCCATCCCATCCCAACCCATTCTAGCCCATCCCATCCCATCCAATCCCATCCCATGCAATCACATCCGATCCCATCCCATGTATCCCATCCCAGGGATACCACCCGATCCCATCCCAGCGCAGGGATCCCATCCCATCCCATCCCAGCGATCTCATCCCAGGTATTCCATCCCATCCCAGGGATCCCATCCCAACAAATCCCATCCCAGGGATCCCATCCCAACAAATCCCATCACAGGGATCCCATCCCATCCCATCACAGGGATCCCATCCCATCACAGGGATCCCATCCCATCCAATCCCATCCCATCCCATCCATTCCCATCCCAGGAATCCCATCCCATCCCATTCCAGGGATCCCATCCCATGCCATCACATCCCATCCTATCCCATCCCATCCCATCCCATCTCATCCCATCCCATCCCATCCCATCCCATCCCATCCCATCCCATCCCATCCCATCCCATCCCATCCCATCCCAGGGATCCAATCCCATCCCAGGGATAACATCCCAGGGATTCGATCCCAACCCAGGGATCCCATCCTATCCCAGGGATTCCATCCCAGGGATCCCATCCCATCCCATCCCATCCGATTCCATCCCAGGGATCCCATCCCATCCCATCGAATCCCATCCCAACCCATGCCATCCAATCCAATCCCATCCCAGGGATCCCATGCCATCGAAGGGATCCCATCCCATCCCGTCCCATCCCAGCGATCTCATCCCAGGTATTCCATCCCATCCCAGGGATCCCATCCCAACAAATCCCATCACAGGGATCCCATCCCATCCAATCCCATCCCATCCCATCCATTCCCATCCCAGGAATCCCATCCCATTCCAGGGATCCCATCCCATTCCAGGGATCCCATCCCATGCCATCACATCCCATCCCATTCCATCCCAACCCATCCCATCCCATCCCATCCCATCCCATCCCATCCCATCCCATCCCATCCCATCCCATCCCATCCCATCCCAGGGATCCAATCCCATCCCAGGGATAACATCCCAGGGATTCGATCCCAACCCAGGGATCCCATCCTATCCCAGGAATTCCATCCCAGGGATCCCATCCCATCCCATCCGATCCCATCCCAGGGATCGAATCCCATCCCATCGTATCCCATCCCAACCCATGCCATCCAATCCAATCCCATCCCATCCCATTCCATCCCATCCCATTCCATCCCATCCCATCCCATCCCATCCCATCCCATCCCATCCCAGGGATCCCATCCCAGGGTTCCCATCTCATCCCAGGGATCCAATCCCAGATATCCTATCCCATCCCAACCCATCCCAACCCATCCCATCCCATCCGATCCCATCCCAGGGATCCCATCCCATCCCAGGGATCCCTCCCATCCCATCCCATTCCATCCCATCCCATCCCAGGGATCCCATCCCAGCGATCCCATCCCATCCCAGGGATCCAATCCCATCCCAACTCATCCCAGGGATCCCATAACATCCCATCCCAGTGTTCCCAACCCATCCCAACCCATGCCATCCCATCCAATCCCATCCCATCCCAGGGATCCCATACCAGGGATCCCATCCCATCCCCTGGTCCCCATCCCAGGGATTCCATCCCATCCCAACCCATCCCATCCCATGGATACCATCCGATCCCAGAGATCCCATCCCAGGGATCCCATCCCATCCCAGGGATCCCATCCCATCCTACCCCATCCCAACCCATCCTATCCCATCGCATCCCATCCCATCCTAGGGATCCCATACCAGGTATCCCATCCCATCCCAGGGATCCCATTCCGTACCATCCCAGGGATCCCATTCCATCCCATCCCATCCCATCGATCCCATCCCATCCCAACCCAGTGTAGCCAATCCCATCCCATCCCACCCCATCCCATCCAATCCCATCCCATCCCACCCCATCCCATGCCATCCCATCCCATCCCATCCCATCCCATCCCATCCCATCCCATCCCATCCCATCCCATCCCATCCCATCCCATCCCAGGGACACCATCCCATGGATACCATACCATCCCAACCCATCCCATCCAATCCCATCCCATCCCATCCCAACCCATCCCATCCCATCCCATCCCATCCAATCCCAGGGATCCCATCCCATCCCATCTCACCCCATCCCATCCCAGGGATCACATCCCATCACACGGATCCCATCCCATCCCATCCCAGGCATCCCATCCGATCCCATCCCAGGGATCCCATCCCATACCATCCCATCCCATCGCAGGGATCCCATCCCATCCCATCCCATCACATCCCATCCCAGCGATCTCGTCCCAGGGATTCCATCGCATCCCAGTGATCCCATCCCATCCCACCCATTCCCATCCCAGGAATCCCATCCCATCACATCCCACGGATCCCATAACATCCCAGGGATCCCATCCCATCCCATCCCAGGGATCCCATCCCAGGGATTCCATCCCATCCCAGTGATCCCATCCCATACGAGGGATCACATTCCAGGGATCCCATCCCAGGGATCCCATCCCATCCCAATGATCCCATCCCATCCCAACATATCCCATCCCATCCTCTCCCATCCCAGGGATCCTATCCCATCCCAAGTAACCCATCCCATGGATCCCATGCCAGAGAGGCCATCCCATCCCAGGGATCCCAACCCATCCCAGTGATCCCATCCCATCCCATCCCATCCCCTCCCATCCCAGGGATTCCATCCCATCCCAGGGATCCCATTTCATCTGTTCCCATCCCAGGGATCCCATCCCATCCCATCCCAACCCATCCCAGGGATCCCATCCCATCCCAACCCATCCCACCCCATCACATTCCATCCTATCCCAGGGATCCAATCCCATCCCAACCCATCCCATCCCATGGATCCCATCCCATCCCAGGGATCCCATCCCATCCCATCCCATACCATCCCAGGGATCGCATCCCATCCCAACCAATCCCATCCCACCCGATCCCATCCCATTCCATCCCATCCCATCCCATCCCATCCCATCCCATCCCATCCCAGGGATCCCATCCCATCCCATCCCATCCCATCCCAGGGATCCCATCGCATGGAACCCATCCCAACCCAGGGATCCCATCCCATTCCAACCCATCCCATCCCATCCAAGGGATCCCATCCCAGAGATTCCATCCCATCCCAGGGATGCCATCCCCGGGATTCGATCCCAACCCTGGGATCCCATCCTATCCCAGGGATCCCATCCCAGGGATTCCATCCCATCCCAGGGATCCAATCCCATCCCAACCCATCCCATCCCATCCCATGGATCCCATCCCATCCCAGGGATCCCATCCCATCCCATACCATCCCAGGGATCGCATCCCATCCCAACCAATCCCATCCCACCCGATCCCATCCCATTCCATCCCATCCCATCCCATCCCATCCCATCCCAGGGATCCCATCCCATCCCATCCCATCCCATCCCGTCCCATCCCAGGGATCCCATCCCATCCCATCCCATCCCATCCCATCCCATCCCATCCCAGGGATCCCATCGCATGGAACCCATCCCAACCCAGGGATCCCATCCCATTCCAACCCATCCCATCCCATCCCAGGGATCCCATCCCAGAGATTCCATCCCATCCCAGGGATGCCATCCCAGGGATTCGATCCCATCCCAGGGATCCCATCCCATCCCAGGGATCCCATCCCATCCCATCCCAGGGATCCCATCCCAGGGATCCCATCCCATCCCCTGGTCCCCATCCCAGGAATTCCATCCCATCCCATCGCATCCCATCCCATGGATACCATCCGATCCCAGAGATCCCATCCCAGGGATCCCATCCCATCCCAGGGATCCCATCCCATCCTACCCCATCCCATCCCATCCTATCCCATCGCATCCCATCCTATCCCATCGCATCCCATCCCATCCCATCCTAGGGATCCCATACCAGGTATCCCATCCCATCCCAGGGATCCCATTCCGTACCATCCCAGGGATCCCATTCCATCCCATCCCATCCCATCGATCCCATCCCATCCCAACCCAGTGTAGCCAATCCCATCCCAACCCACCCCATCCCATCCAATCCCATCCCATCCCACCCCATCCCATGCCATCCCATCCCATCCCATCCCATCCCATCCCATCCCAGGGACACCATCCCAGGGATACCATACCATCCCAACCAATCCCATCCAATCCCATCCCATCCCATCCCAACCCATCCCATCCCATCCCATCCCATCCCATCCCATCCCATCCCATCCCATCCCATCCCATCCAATCCCTGGGATCCCATCCCATCCCATCTCACCCCATCCCATCCCAGGGATCACATCCCATCCCACGGATCCCATCCCATCCCATCCCAGGCATCCCATCCGATCCCATCCCAGGGATCCCATCCCATACCATCCCATCCCATCGCAGGGATCCCATGCCATCCCATCCCATCACATCCCATCCCTGCGATCTCGTCCCAGGGATTCCATCCCATCCCAGTGATCCCATCCCATCCCACCCATTCCCATCCCAGGAATCCCATCCCATCACATCCCACGGATCCCATAACATCCCAGGGATCCCATCCCATCCCATCCCAGGGATCCCATCCCAGGGATTCCATCCCATCCCAGTGATCCCATCCCATACGAGGGATCACATTCCAGGGATCCCATCCCAGGGATCCCATCCCAGGGATCCCATCCCATCCCAACATATCCCATCCCATCCTCTCCCATCCCAGGGATCCTATCCCATCCCAAGTAACCCATCCCATGGATCCCATCCCAGGGAGGCCATCCCATCCCAGGGATCCCATCCCATCCCAGCTATCCCATCCCAGGGATTCCATCCCATCCCAGGGATCCCATTTCATCTGTTCCCATCCCAGGGATCCCATCCCATCCCATCCCATCCCAGGGATCCCATCCCATCCCAACCCATCCCATCCCACCCCATCACATTCCATCCCATCCCAGGGATCCAATCCCATCCCAACCCATCCCATCCCATGGATCGCATCCCATCCCAGTGATCCCATCCCATCCCATCCCATCCCATCCCATCCCATCCCATCCCAGGGATACCATCACAGGGATCCCATCCCAGGGATCCCATCCCATTCCATTCCAACCCCGGCATCACATCCCAGGGATTCCATCCCATCCCACGGATCCCATCCCATACGAGGGATCACATTCCAGGGATCCCATCCCTAGCATCACATCTCATCCCATCCCAGGGATCCAATCCCATCCCATCTCATCCCCGGGATCCCATAAGATCCCATCCAACGGTTCCCAACCCATCCCAACCCATCCCATCCCAGGGATCCCATCCCATCCCAGGGATAACACCCCAGGGATCCCATCCCAGGGATCCCATCCCAGCGATCCCATCCCATTCCATCTCATCCCATCTCATCCCAGGGATCACATCCCAACCCAGGGATCCCATGTTAGAGATCTCATCCCATCTCACGGATGCCATCCGAGGGATTCGATCCCAACGCAGGAATCCCATACTATCCCAGGGATCCCATCCCATCCCAGGAATCCCATCCCATCCCATTCCAGGGATCCCATCCCATCCCAGTGAACACATTCCATCCCAGGGATCCCATCCCATCCCAGGGATCCCATCCCATCCCATCCCATCCCAGGGATCCCATCCCAGGGATCCCATCCCATCCCATCGCATCCCATCCCATCCCAGGGATCCCATCCAATCCCATCCCATCCCACCCCAGGTATCCCATCCCAGGGATCCCATCCCATCCCATCCAATCCCATCCCATCCCATCCCATCCCATCCCATCCCATCCCATCCCATCCCATCCCATCCCATATCATCCCTGCTATCTCATGCCAGGTATTCCATCCCATCCCAGGGATCCCATCCCATCCCATCCCACCCATTCCCATCCCAGGAATCCCATCCCATCACATCCCACGGATCCCATAACATCCCAGGGATCCCATCCCATCCCATCCCAGGGATCCCATCCCAGGGATCCCATCTCATCCCAGGGATCCTATCCCAGAGATCCTATCCCATCCCATCCCATCCCATCCCATCCCATCCCATCCCATCCCATCCCAGGGATCCCATCCCATGGAACCCATCCCAACCCAGGGATCCCATCCCATCCCATCCCAGGCATCCCATCCCATCCCAGGGATCCCATCCCATTCCAACCCATCCCATCCCAGGGATCCCATCCCAGAGATTCCATCCCATCCCAGGGATGCCATCCCAGGGATTCCATCCCAACCCAGGGATCCCATCCTATCCCAGGGATTCCATCCCAGGGATCCCATCGCATCCCAACCGATCCCATCCCAGGGATCCCATCCCATCCCATCGAATCCCATCCCAACCCATGCCATCCCATCCAATCCCATCCCATCCCATTCCATTCCATCCCATCCCATTCCATCCCATCCCATCCCATCCCATCCCATCCCATCCCATCCCAGGGATCCCATCACAGGGTTCCCATCTCATCCCCGGGATCCAATCCCAGCGATCCTATCCCATCCCAACCCATCCCAACCCATCCCATCCCATCCCATCGATCCCATCCCATCCCATCCCAGGGATCCCATACCAGGGATCACATCCCATCCAAGGGATCCCATCCCAGGGATCCCAACCCATCCCATCCCATCCCATCCCCTCCGCTCCCATCCCATTGATCCCATCCCATCCCAACCCATTCTAGCCCATCCCATCCCATCCAATCCCATCCCATGCAATCACATCCGATCCCATCCCATGTATCCCATCCCAGGGATACCACCCGATCCCATCCCAGCGCAGGGATCCCATCCCATCCCATCCCATCCCAGCGATCTCATCCCAGGTATTCCATCCCATCCCAGGGATCCCATCCCAACAAATCCCATCACAGGGATCCCATCCCATCCCATCACAGGGATCCCATCCCATCACAGGGATCCCATCCCATCCAATCCCATCCCATCCCATCCATTCCCATCCCAGGAATCCCATCCCATCCCATTCCAGGGATCCCATCCCATGCCATCACATCCCATCCTATCCCATCCCATCCCATCCCATCCCATCCCATCCCATCCCATCCCATCCCATCCCAGGGATCCCATCCCATCCCAACCCATCCCATCCCACCCCATCACATTCCATCCCATCCCAGGGATCCAATCCCATCCCAACCCATCCCATCCCATGGATCGCATCCCATCCCAGTGATCCCATCCCATCCCATCCCATCCCATCCCATCCCATCCCAGGGATACCATCACAGGGATCCCATCCCAGGGATCCCATCCCATTCCATTCCAACCCCGGCATCACATCCCAGGGATTCCATCCCATCCCACGGATCCCATCCCATACGAGGGATCACATTCCAGGGATCCCATCCCTAGCATCACATCTCATCCCATCCCAGGGATCCAATCCCATCCCATCTCATCCCCGGGATCCCATAAGATCCCATCCAACGGTTCCCAACCCATCCCAACCCATCCCATCCCAGGGATCCCATCCCATCCCAGGGATAACACCCCAGGGATCCCATCCCAGGGATCCCATCCCAGCGATCCCATCCCATTCCATCTCATCCCATCTCATCCCAGGGATCACATCCCAACCCAGGGATCCCATGTTAGAGATCTCATCCCATCTCACGGATGCCATCCGAGGGATTCGATCCCAACGCAGGAATCCCATACTATCCCAGGGATCCCATCCCATCCCAGGAATCCCATCCCATCCCATTCCAGGGATCCCATCCCATCCCAGTGAACACATTCCATCCCAGGGATCCCATCCCATCCCAGGGATCCCATCCCATCCCATCCCATCCCAGGGATCCCATCCCAGGGATCCCATCCCATCCCATCGCATCCCATCCCATCCCAGGGATCCCATCCAATCCCATCCCATCCCACCCCAGGTATCCCATCCCAGGGATCCCATCCCATCCCATCCAATCCCATCCCATCCCATCCCATCCCATCCCATCCCATCCCATCCCATCCCATCCCATCCCATCCCATCCCATCCCATCCCATCCCATCCCATCCCATCCCATATCATCCCTGCTATCTCATGCCAGGTATTCCATCCCATCCCAGGGATCCCATCCCATCCCATCCCACCCATTCCCATCCCAGGAATCCCATCCCATCACATCCCACGGATCCCATAACATCCCAGGGATCCCATCCCATCCCATCCCAGGGATCCCATCCCAGGGATCCCATCTCATCCCAGGGATCCTATCCCAGAGATCCTATCCCATCCCATCCCATCCCATCCCATCCCATCCCATCCCATCCCATCCCATCCCAGGGATCCCATCCCATGGAACCCATCCCAACCCAGGGATCCCATCCCATCCCATCCCAGGCATCCCATCCCATCCCAGGGATCCCATCCCATTCCAACCCATCCCATCCCAGGGATCCCATCCCAGAGATTCCATCCCATCCCAGGGATGCCATCCCAGGGATTCCATCCCAACCCAGGGATCCCATCCTATCCCAGGGATTCCATCCCAGGGATCCCATCGCATCCCAACCGATCCCATCCCAGGGATCCCATCCCATCCCATCGAATCCCATCCCAACCCATGCCATCCCATCCAATCCCATCCCATCCCATTCCATTCCATCCCATCCCATTCCATCCCATCCCATCCCATCCCATCCCATCCCATCCCATCCCAGGGATCCCATCACAGGGTTCCCATCTCATCCCCGGGATCCAATCCCAGCGATCCTATCCCATCCCAACCCATCCCAACCCATCCCATCCCATCCCATCGATCCCATCCCATCCCATCCCAGGGATCCCATACCAGGGATCACATCCCATCCAAGGGATCCCATCCCAGGGATCCCAACCCATCCCATCCCATCCCATCCCCTCCGCTCCCATCCCATTGATCCCATCCCATCCCAACCCATTCTAGCCCATCCCATCCCATCCAATCCCATCCCATGCAATCACATCCGATCCCATCCCATGTATCCCATCCCAGGGATACCACCCGATCCCATCCCAGCGCAGGGATCCCATCCCATCCCATCCCATCCCAGCGATCTCATCCCAGGTATTCCATCCCATCCCAGGGATCCCATCCCAACAAATCCCATCACAGGGATCCCATCCCATCCCATCACAGGGATCCCATCCCATCACAGGGATCCCATCCCATCCAATCCCATCCCATCCCATCCATTCCCATCCCAGGAATCCCATCCCATCCCATTCCAGGGATCCCATCCCATGCCATCACATCCCATCCTATCCCATCCCATCCCATCCCATCCCATCCCATCCCATCCCATCCCATCCCATCCCAGGGATCCAATCCCATCCCAGGGATAACATCCCAGGGATTCGATCCCAACCCAGGGATCCCATCCTATCCCAGGGATTCCATCCCAGGGATCCCATCCCATCCCATCCGATCCCATCCCAGGGATCCCATCCCATCCCATCGAATCCCATCCCAACCCATGCCATCCAATCCAATCCCATCCCATCCCATTCCATTCCATCCCATCCCATCCCATCCCATCCCATCCCATCCCATCCCATCCCATCCCAGGGATCCCATCACAGGGTTCCCATCTCATCCCAGGGATCCAATCCCAGGGATCCTATCCCATCCCAACCCATCCCATCCCATCCCATCCCATCGATCCCATCCCATCCCATCCCAGGGATCCCATGCCATGCCATCCCATCCCATCCCAGGGATACCATCCCATCCAAACCCATCCCATCCCATCCCATCCCATCCCATCCCATCCCATCCCATCCCATCCCATCCCATCCCAGGCATCCCATCCCAGGGATCCCATCCCTAGGATCCCATCTCATCCCATCCCAGGGATCCAATCCCATCCCATCTCATCCCAGGGATCCCATAGGATCCCATCAAACGGTTCCCAACCCATCCCAACCCATCCCATCCCATGGATCCCATCCCAGGGATCCCATCCCAGGGATCCCATCCCATCCCATCCCATCCCATCCCATCCCGTCCCATCCCATCCCATATCATCCCTGCTATCTCATGCCAGGTATTCCATCTCATCCCAGGGATCCAATCCCAGGGATCCCATCCCCTCCCATCCCATCCCTTCCCATCCCATCACATCCCATCCCATCCCAGGGATCCCATCTCATCCCAGGGATCACATACCATGCCAGGGATCCCATGTCAGAGATCCCAACCCATCTCACGGATGCCATCCCAGGGATTCGATCCCAACCCAGGGATCCCATCCCATCCCATCCCAGGAATCCCATTCCAGGGATCCCATCCCATCCCATCCCAGGAATCCCATCCCATTCCAGGGATTCCATCCCATCCCAGTGAACACATCCCATCCCAGGGATCCCATCCCATCCCAGGGATCCCATCCCATCCCATCCAATCCCATCCGAACCCATCCCAGGTATCCCATCCCAGCGATCCCATCCCATCCCAGCGCAGGGATCCCATCCCATCCCATAGCAGGGATCCCATCCCATCCCATAGCAGGGATCCCATCCCATCCCATCCCATCCCATCCCATCCCATCCCATCCCATCCCATCCCATCCCATCCCATCCTATCCCATTCCCATACCTTCCCATACCATCCCATCCCATCCCATCCCATCCCATCCCATCCCATCCCATCCCATCCCATCCCATCCCATCCCATCCCATCCCATCCCATCCCATTGTAGCCCATCCCATCCCTTCCCACCCCATCCCATCCCGTCCCATCGCATCCCATCCCAGGGATCCCATACCAGGGATGCCATCCCATCCCATCCCAGGGATGCCATCCCATCCCATCCCATCCCATGAAATCCCATCCCATCCCATTCCATCCCAGGGATGTACTCCTAACCCAGGAATAGCCTGCCATCCCAGGGATCCCATCCCATCCCCGGGATCCCACCCCAGGAATCCCATCCCATCACAGGGATCCCATCCCAGGGATTCCATCCCATTCCAGGGATCCCATCCCATACGAGGGATCACATTTCAGGGATCCCATCCCAGGGATCCCATCCCATCCCATCCCATCCCAGGGATCCCATCCCATCCCATCCCCGGGACCCCATCCCAGGGATTCCATCCCATCCCAACCCATCCCATCCCCTGGATACCATGCGATCCCAGAGATCCCATCGCAGGGATCCCATCCCATCGCAGGAATGCCATCCCATCCAACCCCATCCCATCCCATCCCATCCCATCCCATCCCATCCCATCCCATCCCATGCCATCCTAGGGATCCCATACCAGGTATCCCATCCCATCCCATCGATCCCATCCCATCCCAACCGACTGTAGCCAATCCCATACCATCCCACCCCATCCCATCCAATCCCATCCCATCCCATCCCATCCCATCCCATCCGAGGGACACCATCCCAGGGATACCATCCCATGCAATCCCATCACAGGGATCCCATCCCATCCCATCCCATCCCAGCGATCTCATCCCAGGGATTCAATCCCATCCCAGGTATCCCATCCCAACCAATCCCAACCCAGGGATCCCATCCCATCCCATCCCATCTCATCCCATCCCATCCCATCTCATCCCATCCCACGGATCCCATCCCATCCCATCTCATCCCAGGGATCCCATGCCATGGCATCCCATCCCATCCCATCCCAGCCCAGGGATCCCATCCCATCCAAACCCATCCCATCCCATCCCAGGGATCCCATCCCATCCCATCCCATCCGATCCCTTTCCATCCCATCCCATCCCATCCCATCCCATCCCATCCCTTTCCATCCCATCCCATCCCATCCCATCCCATCCCATCCCATCCCATCCCATCCCAGGGATTCCATACCATCCTAGGGATTCCATACCATCCCAGGGATCCCATCCCATCCAAGGGTTCCAATCACATTCCAGCTATCCCATCCCAGGGATTCCATCCCATCCCAGGGATTCCATCCCATCTGTTCCCATTCCAGGCATCGTATACCATCCCATCCCATTCCAGGCATCCCATCCCATTCCAGGGATCCCATCCCATCCCAGGGATCTAATCCCAGGGATCCCATCCCATCCCAGGGATCCCATCCCATCCCAGGCTTCACATGCCATCCCAGGGATCCCATCTCATCCCATCCCAGGGATCCCATCCCATCCCGTCACATCCCATCCCATCCCAGTCCATCCCATCCCATCCCATCTCATACCAGATATCCCATCCCAGGGATCCCATCCCATCCCAGGGATTCCATTCCATCCCATCCCATCCCAGGGACCCCATCCCATTCCAACCCGTCCCATCCCACCCCATCCCATCCCATCCCATCCCATCCCATCCCATCCCATCCCATCCCATAGCAGGGATCCCATCCCATCCCATAGCAGGGATCCCATACCAACTAATCCCATCCCAGGGATACCATCCCATCCCATCCCAGGGATCCCATCCCATCCCAGGGATCCCATCCCATACGAGGGATCACATTCCAGGTATCCCATCCCTAGGATCCCATCTCATCCCATCCCAGGGATCCAATCCCATCCCATCTCATCCCAGGGATCCCATAAGATCCCATCAAACGGTTCCCAACCCATCCCGTCCCATGGATCCCATCCCAGGGATCCCATCCCATCCCATCCCATCCCATCCCATCCCATCCCATCCCATCCCATATCATCCCTGCTATCTCATGCCAGGTATTCCATCTCATCCCAGGGATCCAATCCCAGGGATCCCATCCCCTCCCATCCCATCCCTTCCCATCCCATCCCATCCCATCCCATCCCATCCCATCCCATCCCATCCCATCCCATCCCATCCCAGGGATCCCATCTCATCCCAGGGATCACATCCCATGCCAGGGATCCCATGTCAGAGATCCCAGCCCATGTCACGGATGCCATCCCAGGGATTCGATCCCAACCCAGGGATCCCATCCCATCCCAGGAATCCCATTCCCGGGATCCCATCCCATCCCATCCCAGGAATCCCATCCCATCCCATTCCAGGGATTCCATCCCATCCCAGTGAACACATCCCATCCCAGGGATCCCATCCCATCCCAGGGATCCCATCCCATCCCATCCAATCCCATCCGAACCCATGCCAGGTATCTAATCCCAGGGATCACATCCCATCCCAGCGCAGGGATCCCATCCCATCCCATAGCAGGGATCCCATCCCATTCCATAGCAGGGATCCCATCCCATCCCTTCCCCTTACATCCTATCCCATTCCCATCCCATCCCATCCCATCCCATCCCATCCCATCCCATCGCAGGGATCCCATCCCAGCCCATCTCATCCCAGGGATCCCATGCCATGCCATCCCATCCCATCCCAGGGATCCCATCCCATCCCATCCAATCCCATCCGAACCCATCCCAGGTATCCCATCCCAGGGATCCCATCCCATCCCAGCGCAGGGGTCCCATTCCGTCCCATAGCAGGTATCCCAACTCATCCCATAGCAGGGATCCCATCCCATCCCATCCCATCCCATCCCATCCCATCCCATCCCATCCCATCCCATCCCATCCCATCCCATATCATCCCTGCTATCTCATGCCAGATATTCCATCCCATCTCAGGGATCCCATCCCAACCAATCCCATGCCATGGCATCCCATCCCATCCCATCCCAGCCCAGGGATCCCATCCCATCCAAACCCATCCCATCCCATCCCATCCCAGGGATCCCATCCCATCCCATCCCATCCCATCCCATCCCTTTCCATCCCATCCCATCCCATCCCATCCCATCCCTTTCCATCCCATCCCATCCCATCCCATCCCATCCCATCCCAGGGATTCCATACCATCCTAGGGATTCCATACCATCCCAGGGATCCCATCCCATCCAAGGGTTCCAATCACATTCCAGCTATCCCATCCCAGGGATTCCATCCCATCCCAGGGATTCCATCCCATCTGTTCCCATTCCAGGCATCGTATACCATCCCATCCCATTCCAGGCATCCCATCCCATTCCAGGGATCCCATCCCATCCCAGGGATCTAATCCCAGGGATCCCATCCCATCCCAGGGATCCCATCCCATCCCAGGCTTCACATGCCATCCCAGGGATCCCATCTCATCCCATCCCAGGGATCCCATCCCATCCCGTCACATCCCATCCCATCCCAGTCCATCCCATCCCATCCCATCTCATACCAGATATCCCATCCCAGGGATCCCATCCCATCCCAGGGATTCCATTCCATCCCATCCCATCCCAGGGACCCCATCCCATTCCAACCCGTCCCATCCCACCCCATCCCATCCCATCCCATCCCATCCCATCCCATCCCATCCCATCCCATCCCATCCCATCCCATCCCATAGCAGGGATCCCATCCCATCCCATAGCAGGGATCCCATACCAACTAATCCCATCCCAGGGATACCATCCCATCCCATCCCAGGGATCCCATCCCATCCCAGGGATCCCATCCCATACGAGGGATCACATTCCAGGTATCCCATCCCTAGGATCCCATCTCATCCCATCCCAGGGATCCAATCCCATCCCATCTCATCCCAGGGATCCCATAAGATCCCATCAAACGGTTCCCAACCCATCCCGTCCCATGGATCCCATCCCAGGGATCCCATCCCATCCCATCCCATCCCATCCCATCCCATCCCATCCCATATCATCCCTGCTATCTCATGCCAGGTATTCCATCTCATCCCAGGGATCCAATCCCAGGGATCCCATCCCCTCCCATCCCATCCCTTCCCATCCCATCCCATCCCATCCCATCCCATCCCATCCCATCCCATCCCATTCCCGGGATCCCATCACATCCCATCCCAGGAATCCCATCCCATCCCATTCCAGGGATTCCATCCCATCCCAGTGAACACATCCCATCCCAGGGATCCCATCCCATCCCATCCAATCCCATCCGAACCCATGCCAGGTATCTAATCCCAGGGATCACATCCCATCCCAGCGCAGGGATCCCATCCCATCCCATAGCAGGGATCCCATCCCATTCCATAGCAGGGATCCCATCCCATCCCTTCCCCTTACATCCTATCCCATTCCCATCCCATCCCATCCCATCCCATCCCATCCCATCCCATCCCATCCCATCGCAGGGATCCCATCCCAGCCCATCTCATCCCAGGGATCCCATGCCATGCCATCCCATCCCATCCCAGGGATCCCATCCCATCCAAACCCATCCCATCCCATGCCAGTTAACACATCCCATCCCAGGGATCCCATCCCATCCCATCCAATCCCATCCGAACCCATCCCAGGTATCCCATCCCAGGGATCCCATCCCATCCCAGCGCAGGGGTCCCATTCCGTCCCATAGCAGGTATCCCAACTCATCCCATAGCAGGGATCCCATCCCATCCCATCCCATCCCATCCCATCCCATCCCATCCCATCCCATATCATCCCTGCTATCTCATGCCAGATATTCCATCCCATCTCATGGATCCCATCCCAACCAATCCCATACCAGGGATACCATCCCATCACATCCCATCCCATCCCAACCCATCCCATCCTATCCCATTCCCATCCCATCCCATCCCAACCCCTCCCATCCTATCCCATTCCCATCCCATCCCATCCCATCCCATCCCATCCCAACCCATCCCATGCCATCCCATCCCAACCCATCCCATCCTATCCCATTCCCAACCCATCCCATCCCATCCCATCCCATCCCAACCCATCCCATCCTATCCCATTCCCATCCCATCCCATCCCATCTCATCCCATCCCATCCCATCCCATCCCATCCCATCCCAGGGATCCCATCCCAGGGATCCAATCCCATCCCATCTCATCCCCGGGATCCCATCCCGGGGATTCCATCCCATCCCAGGGATCCCATCCCATACGAGGGATCACATTCCAGGGATCCCATCCCTAGGATCCCATCTCATCCCATCCCTGGGATCCAATCCCATCCCATCTCATCCCAGGGATCCCATAAGATCCCATCAAACGGTTCCCAACCCATCCCAACCCATCCCATCCCGTGGATCCCTTCCCAGGGATCCCATCCCAGGGATCCCATCCCATCCCATCCCATCCCATCCCATCCCATCCCATCCCATATCATCCCTGCTATCTCATGCCAGGTATTCCATCTCATCCCAGGGATCCAATCCCAGGGATCCCATCCCCTCCCATCCCAGCCCTTCCCATCCCATCCCATCCCAGGGATCCCATCCCATCCCAGGGATAACATCCCAGGGATCCCATCCCATCCCAGGGATCCAATTCCATTCCATCCCGTCCCATCTCATCCCAGGGATCACATCCCATGCCAGGGATCCCATGTCAGAGATCCCATCCCATCTCAAGGATGCCATCCCAGGGATTCGATCCCAACCCAGGGATCCCATCCCATCCCAGGAATCCCATTCCAGGGATCCCATCCCATCCCATCCCAGGAATCCCATCCCATCCCATTCCAGGGCTTCCATCCCATCCCAGGGAACACATCCCATCCCAGGGATCCCATCCCATCCCATCGCAACCCATCCCATCCCAGCGATCCCATCCCAGGGATCCCATCCCAGGGATCCCATCCCAGGGATCCAATCCCATCCCATCTCATCCCTGGGATCCCATCCCGGGGATTCCATCCCATCCCAGGGATCCCATCCCATACGAGGGATCACATTCCAGGGATCCCATCCCTAGGATCCCATCTCATCCCATCCCTGGGATCCAATCCCATCCCATCTCATCCCAGGGATCCCATAAGATCCCATCAAACGGTTCCCAACCCATCCCAACCCATCCCATCCCATGGATCCCTTCCCAGGGATCCCATCCCAGGGATCCCATACCATCCCAGGGATCCCATCCCATCCCATCCCATCCCGTCCCATCCCATCCCATATCATCCCTGCTATCTCATGCCAGGTATTCCATCTCATCCCAGGGATCCAATCCCAGGGATCCCATCCCCTCCCATCCCATCCAATCCCATCCCATCCCATCCCAGGGATCCCATCCCATCCCAGGGATAACATCCCATGGATCCCATCCCATCCCAGGGATCCAATTCCATTCCATCCCATCCCATCTCATCCCAGGGATCACATCCCATAGCAGGGATCCCATGTCAGAGATCCCATCCCATCTCAAGGATGCCATCCCAGGGATTCGATCCCAACCCAGGGATCCCATCCCATCCCATCCCAGGAATCCCATTCCAGGGATCCCATCCCATCCCATCCCAGGAATCCCATCCCATCCCATTCCAGGGATTCCATCCCATCCCAGTGAACACATCCCATCCCAGGGATCCCATCCCATCCCAGGGATCCCATCCCATCCCATCCAACCCCATCCGAACCCGTCCCAGGTATCCCATCCCAGGGATCCCATCCCATCCCAGCGCAGGGATCCCATCCCATCCCATAGCAGCGATCCCATCCCATCCCATCCCATCCCATCCCGTCCCATCCCATCCCAATCATCCCTGCTATATCATGCCAGGTATTCCATCCCATCCCAGGGATACCATCCCATCCCAGAGATCCCATCCCATCCCAGGGATCCCATCCCATCCCATCGCAACCCATCCCATCCTATCCCATTCCCATCCCATCCCATCCCATCCCATCCCAGGGATCCCATCCCAGCCCATCTCATCCCAGGGATCCCATGCCTTGCCATCCCATCCCATCCCAGGGATCCCATCCCATCCAAACCCATCCCATCCCATCCCAGTGAACACATCCCATCCCAGGGATCCCAACCCATCCCAGGGATCCCATCCCATCCCATCCAATCCCATCCGAACCCATCCCAGGTATCCCATCCCAGGGATCCCATCCCATCCCAGCGCAGGGGTCCCATCCCATCCCATAGCAGGGATCCCATCCCATCCCATAGCAGGGATCCCATACCAACTAATCCCATCCCAGGGATACCATCCCATCCCATCCCAGGGATCCCATCCCATCCCAGGGATCCCATGCCATCCCATCCCATCCCATCCCAACCCATCCCATCCTATCCCATTCCCATCCCATCCCATCCCATCCCATCCTATCCCATCCCATCCCCGGGATCCCATCACAGCCCATCTCATCCCAGGGATCCCATGCCATGCCATCCCATCCCATCCCAGGGATCCCATCGCATCCAAACCCATCCCATCCCATCCCATCCCATCCCATCCCATCCCAGGGATCCCATCCCATCCCAGGGATAACATCCCATGGATCCCATCCCATCCCAGGGATCCAATTCCATTCCATCCCATCCCATCTCATCCCAGGGATCACATCCCATAGCAGGGATCCCATGTCAGAGATCCCATCCCATCTCAAGGATGCCATCCCAGGGATTCGATCCCAACCCAGGGATCCCATCCCATCCCATCCCAGGAATCCCATTCCAGGGATCCCATCCCATCCCATTCCTGGGATCCCATCCCATCCCATTCCAGGGATTCCATCCCATCCCAGTGAACACATCCCATCCCAGGGATACCATCCCATCCCAGGGATCCCATCCCATCCCATCCAACCCCATCCGAACCCGTCCCAGGTATCCCATCCCAGGGATCCCATCCCATCCCAGCGCAGGGATCCCATCCCATCCCATAGCAGGGATCCCATCCCATCCCATCCCATCCCATCCCATCCCATCCCGTCCCATCCCATCCCAATCATCCCTGCTATATCATGCCAGGTATTCCATCCCATCCCAGGGATACCATCCCATCCCAGAGACCCCATCCCATCCCAGGGATCCCATCCCATCCCATCCCATCGCAACCCATCCCATCCTATCCCATTCCCATCCCATCCCATCCCATCCCATCCCAGGGATCCCATCCCAGCCCATCTCATCCCAGGGATCCCATGCCATCCAAACCCATCCCATCCCAGGGATCCCATCGCATCCAAACCCATCCCACCCCATCCCATCCCATCCCATCCCATCCCATCCCATCCCATCCCAGGGATCCCATCCCATCCCAGGGATCCCATCCCATCCCATCCCATCCCATCCCATCCCATCCCATCCCAACCCCTCCCATCCTATCCCATTCCCATCCCATCCCATCCCATCCCATCCCATCCCATCCTATCCCATTCCCATCCCATCCCATCCCAACCCATCCCATCCTATCCCATTCCCATCCCATCCCATCCCATCCCATTCCATACCATCCCATCCCATCCCAGGGATGCCATCACAGCCCATCTCATGCCAGTGATCCCATGCCATGCCATCCCATCCCATCCCAGGGATCCCATCCCATCCAAACCCATCCCATCCCATCTCATCCCATCCCAGGGATCCAATCCCATCCCATCTCATCCCAGGGATCCCATAAGATCCCATCAAACGGTTCCCAACCCATCCCAACCCATCCCATCCCATGGATCCCATCCCAGGGATCCCATCCCAGGGATCCCATCCCATCCCAGGGATCCCATCCCATCCCATCCCATCCCATCCCGTCCCATCCCATCCCATATCATCCCTGCTATCTCATGCCAGGTATTCCATCTCATCCCAGGGATCCAATCTCATCCCAGGGATCACATCCCATGCCAGGGATCCCATGTCAGAGATCCCATCCCATCTCACGGATGCCGTCCCAGGGATTCGATCCCAACCCAGGGATCCCATCCCATCCCAGGAATCCCATTCCAGGGATCCCATTCCATCCCATCCCAGGAATCCCATCCCATCCCATTCCAGGGATTCCATCCCATCCCAGTGAACACATCCCATCCCAGGGATCCCATCCCATCCCATCCCATCCCATCCCATCCGAGGGACACCATCCCAGGGATACCATCCCATGCAATCCCATCACAGGGATCCCATCCCATCCCATCCCATCCCAGCGATCTCATCCCAGGGATTCCATCCCATCCCTGGTATCCCATCCCAACCAATCCCAACCCAGGGATCCCATCCCATCCCATCCCATCTCATCCCATCCCATCCCATCTCATCCCATCCCACGGATCCCATCCCATCCCATCTCATCCCAGGGATCCCATGCCATGGCATCCCATCCCATCCCATCCCATCCCATCCCAGGGATCCCATCCCATCCCATCCCATCCCATCCCTTTCCATCCCATCCCATCCCATCCCATCCCATCCCATCCCATCCCATCCCATCCCTTTCCATCCCATCCCATCCCATCCCATCCCATCCCATCCCATCCCAGGGATTCCATACCATCCTAGGGATTCCATACCATCCCAGGGATCCCATCCCATCCAAGGGTTCCAATCACATTCCAGCTATCCCATCCCAGGGATTCCATCCCATCCCAGGGATTCCATCCCATCTGTTCCCATTCCAGGCATCGTATACCATCCCATCCCATCCCAGGAATCCCATTCCAGGGATCCCATCCCATCCCATCCCAGGAATCCCATCCCATTCCAGGGATTCCATCCCATCCCAGTGAACACATCCCATCCCAAGGATCCCATCCCATCCCAGGGATCCCATCCCATCCCATCCAATCCCATCCGAACCCATCCCAGGTATCCCATCCCAGCGATCCCATCCCATCCCAGCGCAGGGATCCCATCCCATCCCATAGCAGGGATCCCATCCCATCCCATAGCAGGGATCCCATCCCATCCCATCCCATCCCATCCCATCCCATCCCATCCCATCCCATCCCATCCCATCCCATCCCATCCTATCCCATTCCCATACCTTCCCATACCATACCATCCCATCCCATCCCATCCCATCCCATCCCATCCCATCCCATCCCATCCCATCCCATCCCATCCCATCCCATCCCATCCCATCCCATCCCATCCCATTGTAGCCCATCCCATCCCTTCCCACCCCATCCCATCCCGTCCCATCGCATCCCATCCCAGGGATCCCATACCAGGGATGCCATCCCATCCCATCCCAGGGATGCCATCCCATCCCATCCCATCCCATGAAATCCCATCCCATCCCATTCCATCCCAGGGATGTACTCCTAACCCAGGAATAGCCTGCCATCCCAGGGATCCCATCCCATCCCCGGGATCCCACCCCAGGAATCCCATCCCATCACAGGGATCCCATCCCAGGGATTCCATCCCATTCCAGGGATCCCATCCCATACGAGGGATCACATTTCAGGGATCCCATCCCAGGGATCCCATCCCATCCCATCCCATCCCAGGGATCCCATCCCATCCCATCCCCGGGACCCCATCCCAGGGATTCCATCCCATCCCAACCCATCCCATCCCCTGGATACCATGCGATCCCAGAGATCCCATCGCAGGGATCCCATCCCATCGCAGGAATGCCATCCCATCCAACCCCATCCCATCCCATCCCATCCCATCCCATCCCATCCCATCCCATCCCATCCCATGCCATCCTAGGGATCCCATACCAGGTATCCCATCCCATCCCATCGATCCCATCCCATCCCAACCGACTGTAGCCAATCCCATACCATCCCACCCCATCCCATCCAATCCCATCCCATCCCATCCCATCCCATCCCATCCGAGGGACACCATCCCAGGGATACCATCCCATGCAATCCCATCACAGGGATCCCATCCCATCCCATCCCATCCCAGCGATCTCATCCCAGGGATTCCATCCCATCCCAGGTATCCCATCCCAACCAATCCCAACCCAGGGATCCCATCCCATCCCATCCCATCTCATCCCATCCCATCCCATCTCATCCCATCCCACGGATCCCATCCCATCCCATCTCATCCCAGGGATCCCATGCCATGGCATCCCATCCCATCCCATCCCAGCCCAGGGATCCCATCCCATCCAAACCCATCCCATCCCATCCCAGGGATCCCATCCCATCCCATCCCATCCGATCCCTTTCCATCCCATCCCATCCCATCCCATCCCATCCCATCCCATCCCTTTCCATCCCATCCCATCCCATCCCATCCCATCCCATCCCATCCCATCCCATCCCAGGGATTCCATACCATCCTAGGGATTCCATACCATCCCAGGGATCCCATCCCATCCAAGGGTTCCAATCACATTCCAGCTATCCCATCCCAGGGATTCCATCCCATCCCAGGGATTCCATCCCATCTGTTCCCATTCCAGGCATCGTATACCATCCCATCCCATTCCAGGCATCCCATCCCATTCCAGGGATCCCATCCCATCCCAGGGATCTAATCCCAGGGATCCCATCCCATCCCAGGGATCCCATCCCATCCCAGGCTTCACATGCCATCCCAGGGATCCCATCTCATCCCATCCCAGGGATCCCATCCCATCCCGTCACATCCCATCCCATCCCAGTCCATCCCATCCCATCCCATCTCATACCAGATATCCCATCCCAGGGATCCCATCCCATCCCAGGGATTCCATTCCATCCCATCCCATCCCAGGGACCCCATCCCATTCCAACCCGTCCCATCCCACCCCATCCCATCCCATCCCATCCCATCCCATCCCATCCCATCCCATCCCATCCCATAGCAGGGATCCCATCCCATCCCATAGCAGGGATCCCATACCAACTAATCCCATCCCAGGGATACCATCCCATCCCATCCCAGGGATCCCATCCCATCCCAGGGATCCCATCCCATACGAGGGATCACATTCCAGGTATCACATCCCTAGGATCCCATCTCATCCCATCCCAGGGATCCAATCCCATCCCATCTCATCCCAGGGATCCCATAAGATCCCATCAAACGGTTCCCAACCCATCCCGTCCCATGGATCCCATCCCAGGGATCCCATCCCATCCCATCCCATCCCATCCCATCCCATCCCATCCCATCCCATCCCATATCATCCCTGCTATCTCATGCCAGGTATTCCATCTCATCCCAGGGATCCAATCCCAGGGATCCCATCCCCTCCCATCCCATCCCTTCCCATCCCATCCCATCCCATCCCATCCCATCCCATCCCATCCCATCCCATCCCATCCCATCCCAGGGATCCCATCTCATCCCAGGGATCACATCCCATGCCAGGGATCCCATGTCAGAGATCCCAGCCCATGTCACGGATGCCATCCCAGGGATTCGATCCCAACCCAGGGATCCCATCCCATCCCAGGAATCCCATTCCCGGGATCCCATCCCATCCCATCCCAGGAATCCCATCCCATCCCATTCCAGGGATTCCATCCCATCCCAGTGAACACATCCCATCCCAGGGATCCCATCCCATCCCAGGGATCCCATCCCATCCCATCCAATCCCATCCGAACCCATGCCAGGTATCTAATCCCAGGGATCACATCCCATCCCAGCGCAGGGATCCCATCCCATCCCATAGCAGGGATCCCATCCCATTCCATAGCAGGGATCCCATCCCATCCCTTCCCCTTACATCCTATCCCATTCCCATCCCATCCCATCCCATCCCATCCCATCCCATCCCATCGCAGGGATCCCATCCCAGCCCATCTCATCCCAGGGATCCCATGCCATGCCATCCCATCCCATCCCAGGGATCCCATCCCATCCCAGCGCAGGGGTCCCATTCCGTCCCATAGCAGGTATCCCAACTCATCCCATAGCAGGGATCCCATCCCATCCCATCCCATCCCATCCCATCCCATCCCATCCCATCCCATCCCATCCCATATCATCCCTGCTATCTCATGCCAGATATTCCATCCCATCTCAGGGATCCCATCCCAACCAATCCCATGCCATGGCATCCCATCCCATCCCATCCCAGCCCAGGGATCCCATCCCATCCAAACCCATCCCATCCCATCCCATCCCAGGGATCCCATCCCATCCCATCCCATCCCATCCCATCCCTTTCCATCCCATCCCATCCCATCCCATCCCATCCCTTTCCATCCCATCCCATCCCATCCCATCCCATCCCATCCCAGGGATTCCATACCATCCTAGGGATTCCATACCATCCCAGGGATCCCATCCCATCCAAGGGTTCCAATCACATTCCAGCTATCCCATCCCAGGGATTCCATCCCATCCCAGGGATTCCATCCCATCTGTTCCCATTCCAGGCATCGTATACCATCCCATCCCATTCCAGGCATCCCATCCCATTCCAGGGATCCCATCCCATCCCAGGGATCTAATCCCAGGGATCCCATCCCATCCCAGGGATCCCATCCCATCCCAGGCTTCACATGCCATCCCAGGGATCCCATCTCATCCCATCCCAGGGATCCCATCCCATCCCGTCACATCCCATCCCATCCCAGTCCATCCCATCCCATCCCATCTCATACCAGATATCCCATCCCAGGGATCCCATCCCATCCCAGGGATTCCATTCCATCCCATCCCATCCCAGGGACCCCATCCCATTCCAACCCGTCCCATCCCACCCCATCCCATCCCATCCCATCCCATCCCATCCCATCCCATCCCATCCCATCCCATCCCATCCCATAGCAGGGATCCCATCCCATCCCATAGCAGGGATCCCATACCAACTAATCCCATCCCAGGGATACCATCCCATCCCATCCCAGGGATCCCATCCCATCCCAGGGATCCCATCCCATACGAGGGATCACATTCCAGGTATCCCATCCCTAGGATCCCATCTCATCCCATCCCAGGGATCCAATCCCATCCCATCTCATCCCAGGGATCCCATAAGATCCCATCAAACGGTTCCCAACCCATCCCGTCCCATGGATCCCATCCCAGGGATCCCATCCCATCCCATCCCATCCCATCCCATCCCATCCCATCCCATATCATCCCTGCTATCTCATGCCAGGTATTCCATCTCATCCCAGGGATCCAATCCCAGGGATCCCATCCCCTCCCATCCCATCCCTTCCCATCCCATCCCATCCCATCCCATCCCATCCCATCCCATCCCATCCCATTCCCGGGATCCCATCACATCCCATCCCAGGAATCCCATCCCATCCCATTCCAGGGATTCCATCCCATCCCAGTGAACACATCCCATCCCAGGGATCCCATCCCATCCCATCCAATCCCATCCGAACCCATGCCAGGTATCTAATCCCAGGGATCACATCCCATCCCAGCGCAGGGATCCCATCCCATCCCATAGCAGGGATCCCATCCCATTCCATAGCAGGGATCCCATCCCATCCCTTCCCCTTACATCCTATCCCATTCCCATCCCATCCCATCCCATCCCATCCCATCCCATCCCATCCCATCCCATCGCAGGGATCCCATCCCAGCCCATCTCATCCCAGGGATCCCATGCCATGCCATCCCATCCCATCCCAGGGATCCCATCCCATCCAAACCCATCCCATCCCATGCCAGTTAACACATCCCATCCCAGGGATCCCATCCCATCCCATCCAATCCCATCCGAACCCATCCCAGGTATCCCATCCCAGGGATCCCATCCCATCCCAGCGCAGGGGTCCCATTCCGTCCCATAGCAGGTATCCCAACTCATCCCATAGCAGGGATCCCATCCCATCCCATCCCATCCCATCCCATCCCATCCCATCCCATCCCATATCATCCCTGCTATCTCATGCCAGATATTCCATCCCATCTCATGGATCCCATCCCAACCAATCCCATACCAGGGATACCATCCCATCACATCCCATCCCATCCCAACCCATCCCATCCTATCCCATTCCCATCCCATCCCATCCCAACCCCTCCCATCCTATCCCATTCCCATCCCATCCCATCCCATCCCATCCCAACCCATCCCATGCCATCCCATCCCAACCCATCCCATCCTATCCCATTCCCAACCCATCCCATCCCATCCCATCCCATCCCAACCCATCCCATCCTATCCCATTCCCATCCCATCCCATCCCATCTCATCCCATCCCATCCCATCCCATCCCATCCCAGGGATCCCATCCCAGGGATCCAATCCCATCCCATCTCATCCCCGGGATCCCATCCCGGGGATTCCATCCCATCCCAGGGATCCCATCCCATACGAGGGATCACATTCCAGGGATCCCATCCCTAGGATCCCATCTCATCCCATCCCTGGGATCCAATCCCATCCCATCTCATCCCAGGGATCCCATAAGATCCCATCAAACGGTTCCCAACCCATCCCAACCCATCCCATCCCGTGGATCCCTTCCCAGGGATCCCATCCCAGGGATCCCATCCCATCCCATCCCATCCCATCCCATCCCATCCCATCCCATATCATCCCTGCTATCTCATGCCAGGTATTCCATCTCATCCCAGGGATCCAATCCCAGGGATCCCATCCCCTCCCATCCCAGCCCTTCCCATCCCATCCCATCCCAGGGATCCCATCCCATCCCAGGGATAACATCCCAGGGATCCCATCCCATCCCAGGGATCCAATTCCATTCCATCCCGTCCCATCTCATCCCAGGGATCACATCCCATGCCAGGGATCCCATGTCAGAGATCCCATCCCATCTCAAGGATGCCATCCCAGGGATTCGATCCCAACCCAGGGATCCCATCCCATCCCAGGAATCCCATTCCAGGGATCCCATCCCATCCCATCCCAGGAATCCCATCCCATCCCATTCCAGGGCTTCCATCCCATCCCAGGGAACACATCCCATCCCAGGGATCCCATCCCATCCCATCGCAACCCATCCCATCCCAGCGATCCCATCCCAGGGATCCCATCCCAGGGATCCCATCCCAGGGATCCAATCCCATCCCATCTCATCCCTGGGATCCCATCCCGGGGATTCCATCCCATCCCAGGGATCCCATCCCATACGAGGGATCACATTCCAGGGATCCCATCCCTAGGATCCCATCTCATCCCATCCCTGGGATCCAATCCCATCCCATCTCATCCCAGGGATCCCATAAGATCCCATCAAACGGTTCCCAACCCATCCCAACCCATCCCATCCCATGGATCCCTTCCCAGGGATCCCATCCCAGGGATCCCATACCATCCCAGGGATCCCATCCCATCCCATCCCATCCCGTCCCATCCCATCCCATATCATCCCTGCTATCTCATGCCAGGTATTCCATCTCATCCCAGGGATCCAATCCCAGGGATCCCATCCCCTCCCATCCCATCCAATCCCATCCCATCCCATCCCAGGGATCCCATCCCATCCCAGGGATAACATCCCATGGATCCCATCCCATCCCAGGGATCCAATTCCATTCCATCCCATCCCATCTCATCCCAGGGATCACATCCCATAGCAGGGATCCCATGTCAGAGATCCCATCCCATCTCAAGGATGCCATCCCAGGGATTCGATCCCAACCCAGGGATCCCATCCCATCCCATCCCAGGAATCCCATTCCAGGGATCCCATCCCATCCCATCCCAGGAATCCCATCCCATCCCATTCCAGGGATTCCATCCCATCCCAGTGAACACATCCCATCCCAGGGATCCCATCCCATCCCAGGGATCCCATCCCATCCCATCCAACCCCATCCGAACCCGTCCCAGGTATCCCATCCCAGGGATCCCATCCCATCCCAGCGCAGGGATCCCATCCCATCCCATAGCAGCGATCCCATCCCATCCCATCCCATCCCATCCCGTCCCATCCCATCCCAATCATCCCTGCTATATCATGCCAGGTATTCCATCCCATCCCAGGGATACCATCCCATCCCAGAGATCCCATCCCATCCCAGGGATCCCATCCCATCCCATCGCAACCCATCCCATCCTATCCCATTCCCATCCCATCCCATCCCATCCCATCCCAGGGATCCCATCCCAGCCCATCTCATCCCAGGGATCCCATGCCTTGCCATCCCATCCCATCCCAGGGATCCCATCCCATCCAAACCCATCCCATCCCATCCCAGTGAACACATCCCATCCCAGGGATCCCAACCCATCCCAGGGATCCCATCCCATCCCATCCAATCCCATCCGAACCCATCCCAGGTATCCCATCCCAGGGATCCCATCCCATCCCAGCGCAGGGGTCCCATCCCATCCCATAGCAGGGATCCCATCCCATCCCATAGCAGGGATCCCATACCAACTAATCCCATCCCAGGGATACCATCCCATCCCATCCCAGGGATCCCATCCCATCCCAGGGATCCCATGCCATCCCATCCCATCCCATCCCAACCCATCCCATCCTATCCCATTCCCATCCCATCCCATCCCATCCCATCCTATCCCATCCCATCCCCGGGATCCCATCACAGCCCATCTCATCCCAGGGATCCCATGCCATGCCATCCCATCCCATCCCAGGGATCCCATCGCATCCAAACCCATCCCATCCCATCCCATCCCATCCCATCCCATCCCAGGGATCCCATCCCATCCCAGGGATAACATCCCATGGATCCCATCCCATCCCAGGGATCCAATTCCATTCCATCCCATCCCATCTCATCCCAGGGATCACATCCCATAGCAGGGATCCCATGTCAGAGATCCCATCCCATCTCAAGGATGCCATCCCAGGGATTCGATCCCAACCCAGGGATCCCATCCCATCCCATCCCAGGAATCCCATTCCAGGGATCCCATCCCATCCCATTCCTGGGATCCCATCCCATCCCATTCCAGGGATTCCATCCCATCCCAGTGAACACATCCCATCCCAGGGATACCATCCCATCCCAGGGATCCCATCCCATCCCATCCAACCCCATCCGAACCCGTCCCAGGTATCCCATCCCAGGGATCCCATCCCATCCCAGCGCAGGGATCCCATCCCATCCCATAGCAGGGATCCCATCCCATCCCATCCCATCCCATCCCATCCCATCCCGTCCCATCCCATCCCAATCATCCCTGCTATATCATGCCAGGTATTCCATCCCATCCCAGGGATACCATCCCATCCCAGAGACCCCATCCCATCCCAGGGATCCCATCCCATCCCATCCCATCGCAACCCATCCCATCCTATCCCATTCCCATCCCATCCCATCCCATCCCATCCCAGGGATCCCATCCCAGCCCATCTCATCCCAGGGATCCCATGCCATCCAAACCCATCCCATCCCAGGGATCCCATCGCATCCAAACCCATCCCACCCCATCCCATCCCATCCCATCCCATCCCATCCCATCCCATCCCATCCCAGGGATCCCATCCCATCCCAGGGATCCCATCCCATCCCATCCCATCCCATCCCATCCCATCCCAACCCCTCCCATCCTATCCCATTCCCATCCCATCCCATCCCATCCCATCCCATCCCATCCTATCCCATTCCCATCCCATCCCATCCCAACCCATCCCATCCTATCCCATTCCCATCCCATCCCATCCCATCCCATTCCATACCATCCCATCCCATCCCAGGGATGCCATCACAGCCCATCTCATGCCAGTGATCCCATGCCATGCCATCCCATCCCATCCCAGGGATCCCATCCCATCCAAACCCATCCCATCCCATCTCATCCCATCCCAGGGATCCAATCCCATCCCATCTCATCCCAGGGATCCCATAAGATCCCATCAAACGGTTCCCAACCCATCCCAACCCATCCCATCCCATGGATCCCATCCCAGGGATCCCATCCCAGGGATCCCATACCATCCCAGGGATCCCATCCCATCCCATCCCATCCCATCCCGTCCCATCCCATCCCATATCATCCCTGCTATCTCATGCCAGGTATTCCATCTCATCCCAGGGATCCAATCTCATCCCAGGGATCACATCCCATGCCAGGGATCCCATGTCAGAGATCCCATCCCATCTCACGGATGCCGTCCCAGGGATTCGATCCCAACCCAGGGATCCCATCCCATCCCAGGAATCCCATTCCAGGGATCCCATTCCATCCCATCCCAGGAATCCCATCCCATCCCATTCCAGGGATTCCATCCCATCCCAGTGAACACATCCCATCCCAGGGATCCCATCCCATCCCATCCCATCCCATCCCATCCGAGGGACACCATCCCAGGGATACCATCCCATGCAATCCCATCACAGGGATCCCATCCCATCCCATCCCATCCCAGCGATCTCATCCCAGGGATTCCATCCCATCCCTGGTATCCCATCCCAACCAATCCCAACCCAGGGATCCCATCCCATCCCATCCCATCTCATCCCATCCCATCCCATCTCATCCCATCCCACGGATCCCATCCCATCCCATCTCATCCCAGGGATCCCATGCCATGGCATCCCATCCCATCCCATCCCATCCCATCCCAGGGATCCCATCCCATCCCATCCCATCCCATCCCTTTCCATCCCATCCCATCCCATCCCATCCCATCCCATCCCATCCCATCCCATCCCTTTCCATCCCATCCCATCCCATCCCATCCCATCCCATCCCATCCCAGGGATTCCATACCATCCTAGGGATTCCATACCATCCCAGGGATCCCATCCCATCCAAGGGTTCCAATCACATTCCAGCTATCCCATCCCAGGGATTCCATCCCATCCCAGGGATTCCATCCCATCTGTTCCCATTCCAGGCATCGTATACCATCCCATCCCATTCCAGGCATCCCATCCCATTCCAGGGATCCCATCCCATCCCAGGGATCTAATCCCAGGGATCCCATCCCATCCCAGGGATCCCATCCCATCCCAGGGATCCCATCCCATCCCAGGCTTCACATGCCATCCCAGGGATCCCATCTCATCCCATCCCAGGGATCCCATCCCATCCCGTCACATCCCATCCCATCCCAGTCCATCCCATCCCATCCCATCCCATACCAGATATCCCATCCCAGGGATCCCATCCCATCCCAGGGATTCCATTCCATCCCATCCCATCCCAGGGACCCCATCCCATTCCAACCCGTCCCATCCCACCCCATCCCATCCCATCCCATCCCATCCCATCCCATCCCATCCCATAGCAGGGATCCCATCCCATCCCATAGCAGGGATCCCATACCAACTAATCCCATCCCAGGGATACCATCCCATCCCATCCCAGGGATCCCATCCCATCCCAGGGATCCCATCCCATACGAGGGATCACATTCCAGGTATCCCATCCCTAGGATCCCATCTCATCCCATCCCAGGGATCCAATCCCATCCCATCTCATCCCAGGGATCCCATAAGATCCCATCAAACGGTTCCCAACCAATCCCGTCCCATGGATCCCATCCCAGGGATCCCATCCCATCCCATCCCATCCCATCCCATCCCATCCCATCCCATATCATCCCTGCTATCTCATGCCAGGTATTCCATCTCATCCCAGGGATCCAATCCCAGGGATCCCATCCCCTCCCATCCCATCCCTTCCCATCCCATCCCATCCCAGGGATCCCATCTCATCCCAGGGATCACATCCCATGCCAGGGATCCCATGTCAGAGATCCCAGCCCATGTCACGGATGCCATCCCAGGGATTCGATCCCAACCCAGGGATCCCATCCCATCCCAGGAATCCCATCCCATCCCATTCCAGGGATTCCATCCCATCCCAGTGAACACATCCCATCCCAGGGATCCCATCCCATCCCATTCCAGGGATTCCATCCCATCCAATCCCATCCGAACCCATCCCAGGTATCCCATCCCAGGGATCCCATCCCATCCCAGCGCAGGGATCCCATCCCATCCCATAGCAGGGATCCCATCCCATCCCATCCCATCCCATCCCATCCCATCCCATCCCATCCCATCCCATCCCAATCATCCCTGCTATCTCATGCCAGGTATTCCATCCCATCCCAGGGATCCCATCCCAACCAATCCCATTCCAGGGATACCATCCCATCCCATCCCAGAGATCCCACCCAATCCCAGGGATCCCATCCCGTCCCATCTCATCCCAGGGATCCCATGCCATGCCATCCCATCCCATCCCATCCCATCCCATCCCATCCCATCCCATCCCAGGGATCCCATCCCATCCAAACCCATCCCATCCCATCCCAGTGAAGACATCCCATCCCAGGGATCCCATCCCATTCCAGGGATCCCATCCCATCCCATCCAATCCCATCTGAACCCATCCCAGGTATCCCATCCCAGGGATCCCATCCCATCCCAGCGCAGGCTTCCCATCCCATCCCATAGCAGGGATCCCATCCCATCTCATAGCAGGGATCCCATCCCATCCCATCCCATCCCATCCCATCCCATCCCATCCCATCCCATCCCATCCCATCCCATCCCATATCATCCCTGCTATCTCATGCCAGGTATTCCATCCCATCCCATAGCAGGGATCCCATCCCATCTCATAGCAGGGATCCCATCCCATCCCATCCCATCCCATCCCATCCCATCCCATCCCATCCCATCCCATCCCATCCCATCCCATCCCATCCCATATCATCCCTGCTATCTCATGCCAGGTATTCCATCCCATCCCAGGGATCCCATCCCAACCAATTCCATCCCAGGGATACCATCCCATCCCATCCCAGGGATCCCATCCCATCCCAGGGATCCCATCCCATCCCAGGGAACCCATCCCATCCCATCCCAACACATCCCATCCTATCCCAACCCATCCCATCCTATTCCATTCCCATCCCATCCCATCCCAGGGATCCCATCCCAGCCCATCTCATCTCAGGGATCCCATGCCATGCCATGCCATGCCATGCCATGCCATGCCATGCCATGCCATGCCATGCCATGCCATCCCATCCCATCCCATCCCATCCCATCCCATCCCATCCCAGGGATCCCATCCCATCCCATCCCATCCCATCCCAGGGATCCCATCCTATCCCATTCCCATCCCATCCCATCCTATCCCACCCCATCCCATCCAAGGGATCCCATCCATTCCCAACTCAGTAATCCCATCCCTTCCCTTTCCAGCGATCCCATCCCATTCAAGGGATCCCATCCCACCCCAGGGATCCAATACCAGGGATCCCAACCCATAACAGAGTTCCCATCCCATCCCAGGGATCCCATCCCATCCCAGGGATCCCATCCCATCCCATCCCACGGATCCCATCCCATCGCACGGATCCCATCCCATCCCAGGGATCCCATCCCAACCCAGGGATCCCATCCCATCCCATCCCATCCCAGGGATCCCATGCCATGCCATCCCATCCCATCCCATCCCATGGATCCCATCCCATCCAAACCCATCCCATCCCATCCCAGTTAACACATCCCATCCCAGGGATCCCATCCCATTCCAGGGATCCCATCCCATCCCATCCAATCCCATCTGAACCCATCCCAGGTATCCCATCCCAGGGATCCCATCCCATCCCAGCGCAGGGGTCCCATTCCATCCCATAGCAGGGATCCCATCCCATCCCATAGCAGGGATCCCATCCCATCCCATCCCATCCCATCCCATATCATCCCTGCTATCTCATGCCAGGTATTCCATCCCATCCCAGGGATCCCATCCCAACCAATTCCATCCCAGGGATACCATCCCATCCCATCCCAGGGATCCCATCCCATCCCAGGGATCCCATCCAATCCCAGGTATCCCATCCCATCCCATCCTATCCCATCCCATCCCATCCCAGGGATCCCATCCCAGGGATTCCAACCCATCCCAGGGATCCAATCCCATACGAGGGATCACATTCCTGGGATCCCAACCCAGGGATCCCATCCCATACCAGGGATCCCAACCCATCCCAGGGATCCCATTCCATCCCAGGGATCCCATCCCATCCCAGCTATCCCATCCCATGGCATCCCAGGGATCCCATCCCATCCCCGTGATCCCATCCCATCCCATCCTATCCCATCCCATCCCATCCCATCCCATCCCATCCCATCCCATCCCATCCCATCCCATCCCATCCCATCCCATCCCAAGGATCCCATCCCATCCCAGCTATCCCATCCCAGGGATTCCATCCCATCCCGGGGATGCCATTTCATCTCTTCCCATACCAGGGTTCCCATACCATCCCAGGGATCCAATCCCATCCCAACCCATCCCATCCCATGGATCCCATCCCATCCCAGGGATCCCATCCAATCCCATCCCTTCCCATCCCATCCCTTCCCATCCCATTCCAGGGATCCCATCTCATCCCAGGGATCACATCCCATGTCAGAGATCCCATCCCATCTCACGGATGCCATCCCAGGGATTCGATCCCTACTCAGGGATCCCATCCCATCACAGGAATCCCATTCCAGGGATCCCATCCCATCCCATCCCAGGAATCCCATCCCATCCCATTCCAGGGATTCCATTCCATCCCAGTGAACACATCCCATTCCCAGGGATCCCATCCCATCCCAGGGATCCCATCCCATCCCATCCAACCCCATCCGAACCCGTCCCAGGTATCCCATCCCAGGGATCCCATCCCATCCGAGCGCAGGGATCCCATCCCATGCCATAGCAGGGATCCCATCCCATCCCATCCCATCCCATCCCATCCCATCCCATCCCATCCCATCCCTATCATCCCTGCTATCTCATGCCAGGTATTCCATCCCATCCCAGGGATCCCATCCCAACCAATCCCATCCCAGGGATACCATCCCATCCCATTCCAGGCTTCCCATCCCATTCCAGGGATGCCATCCCATCCCATCCCATCGCAACCCATCCCATCCTATCCCATTCCCATCCCATCCCATCCCATCCCATCCCAGGGATCCCATCCCATCCCATCCCATCCCAGGGATCCCATGCCATGCCATCCCATCCCATCCCAGGGATCCCATCCCATCCAAACCCATCCCATCCCATCCCAGTGAACACATCCCATCCCAGGGATCCCAACCCATCCCAGGGATCCCATCCCATCCAATCCCATCCGGACCCATCCCAGGTATCCCATCCCAGGGATCCCATCCCATCCCAGCGCAGGGGTCCCATCCCATCCCATAGCAGGGATCCCATCCCATCCCATAGCAGGGATCCCATACCAACTAATCCCATCCCAGGGATACCATCCCATCCCATCCCAGGGATCCCATCCCATCCCAGGGATCCCATCCCATCCCAACCCATCCCATCCTATCCCATTCCCATCCCATCCCATCCCATCCCATCCCATCCCATACCATACCATCCCATCCCATCCCATCCCATCCCATCCCAGGGATCCCATCACAGCCCATCTCATCCCAGGGATCCCATGCCATGCCATCCCATCCCATCCCATCCCAGGGATACCATCCCATCCAAACCGATCCCATCCCCTCCCATCCCATCCCAGGTATCCCATCCCAGGGATCCCATCCCATCCCAGGGATCCCATCCCATCCCATCCAATCCCATCCGAACCCATCCCAGGTATCCCATCCCAGGGATCCCATCCCATCCCAGCGCAGGGATCCCATCCCATTCCATAGCAGGGATCCCATCCCATCCCATCCCATCCCATCCTATCCCATTCCCATCCCATCCCATCCCATCCCATCGCAGGGATCCCATCCCAGCCCATCTCATCCCAGGGATCCCATGCCATGCCATCCCATCCCATCCCAGGGATCCCATCCCATCCAAACCCATCCCATCCCATCCCAGTGAACACATCCCATCCCAGGGATCCCAAGCCATCCCAGGGATCCCATCCCATCCCATCCAATCCCATCCAAACCCATCCCAGGTATCCCATCCCAGGGTTCCCAACCCATCCCAACCCATGCCATCCCATCCAATCCCATCCCATCCCATTCCATTCCATCCCATCCCATCCCACCCCATTCCATCCCATCCCATCCCATCCCATCCCATCCCAGGGATGCCATTCCAGGGTTCCCATCTCATCCCAGGGATCCAATCCCAGCGATCTTATCCCATCCCATCCCATCCCATCCCATCCCATCCCATCCCATCCCATCCCATCCTATCCCATCCCATCCCAACCCATCCCATCCCATCCCATCCCATCCCATCCCATCCCATCCCATCCCATCCCATCCCATCCCATCCCATCCCATCCCATCCCATTTTAGCCCATCCCATCCCTTCCCACCCCATCCCATCCCATCCCATCCCATCCCATCCCATCCCATCCCGTCCCATCACATCCCATCCCACATATCCCATCCCAGGGATCCCATCCCATCCCATCCCATCCCATCCGATCCCATCCCAGGGATCCCATCCCATCCCATTCCATCCCATCCCATCCCAGGGATCCCATCCCAGGGATCCCATCCCAGGGATCCCATCCCATCCCAGGGATCCCATAGCAGGGATCCCATCCCATCCCATCCCATCCCATCCCATCCCATCCCCTCCCCTCCCATCCCATCCGATCCCATCCCATGTATCCCATCCCAGGGATACCATCCGATCCCATCCCAGCGCAGGGATCCCATCCCATCCCATCCAATCCCATCCCATCCCATCCCTGGGATCCCATTCCAGGGATCCCATTCCAGGGATCCCATCCCATCCCAGGGATCCCATCCCATCCCAACCCATCCCATCCCATCCCATCCCATCCCAGGGATCCCATCCCATCCCAACCCATCCCAGGGATCCCATCCCATCCCAACCCATCCCATCCCCGGGATCCCATCCCAGGGATTCCATCCCATCCCAGGGATCCCATCCCATACGAGGGATCACATTCCAGGGATCCCATCCCTGGGATCCCATCTCATCCCATCCCAGGGATCAAGTCCCATCCCATCACATCCCAGGGTTCCCAACCGATCCCAACCCATGCCATCCCATCCAATCCCATCCCATCCCTTTCCATTCCATCCCATCCCATCCCACCCCATCCCATCCCATCCCAGGGATCCCATCCCAGGGTTCCCATCTCATCCCAGTGATCCAATCCCAGCGATCCTATCCCATCCCATCCCATCCTATCCCATCCCATCCCAACCCATCCCATCCCATCCCATCCCATCCCATCCCATCCCATCCCATCCCATCGCATCCCATCCCATCCCATTGTAGCCCATCCCATCCCTTCCCACCCCATCCCATCCCGTCCCATCGCATCCCATCCCAGGGATCCCATACCAGGGATGCCATCCCATCCCATCCCAGGGATGCCATCCCATCCCATCCCATCCCATGAAATCCCATCCCATCCCATTCCATCCCAGGGATGTACTCCTAACCCAGGAATAGCCTGCCATCCCAGGGATCCCATCCCATCCCCGGGATCCCATCCCAGGAATCCCATCCCATCCCAGGGATCCCATCCCAGGGATTCCATCCCATTCCAGGGATCCCATCCCATACGAGGGATCACATTTCAGGGATCCCATCCCAGGGATCCCATCCCATCCCATCCCAGGGATCCCATCCCATCCCATCCCAGGGATCCCATCCCATCCCATCCCATCCCCGGGACCCCATCCCAGGGATTCCATCCCATCCCAACCCATCCCATCCCCTGGATACCATGCGATCCCAGAGATCCCATCGCAGGGATCCCATCCCATCGCAGGAATGCCATCCCATCCAACCCCATCCCATCCCATCCCATCCCATCCCATCCCATCACATCCCATCCCATCCCATCCTAGGGATCCCATACCAGGTATCCCATCCCATGGATCCCATTCCATACCAGCCCAGGGATCCCATTCCATCCCATCCCATCCCATCGATCCCATCCCATCCCAACCGATTGTAGCCAATCCCATACCATCCCACCCCATCCCATCCAATCCCATCCCATCCCATCCCATCCCATCCCATCCCATCCCATCCCATCCCATCCGAGGGACACCATCCCAGGGATACCATCCCATGCAATCCCATCACAGGGATCCCATCCCATCCCATCCCATCCCATCCCAGCGATCTCATCCCAGGGATTCCATCCCATCCCAGGTATCCCATCCCAACCAATCCCAACCCAGGGATCCCATCCCATCCCATCCCATCTCATCCCATCCCATCCCATCCCATCCCATCCCATCTCATCCCATCCCACGGATCCCATCCCATCCCATCTCATCCCTGGGATCCCATGCCATGGCATCCCATCCCATCCCATCCCATCCCATCCCATCCCATCCCATCCCATCCCAGCCCAGGGATCCCATCCCATCCAAACCCATCCCATCCCATCCCAGGGATCCCATCCCATCCCATCCCATCCCTTTCCATCCCATCCCATCCCATCCCATCCCATCCCATCCCATCCCATCCCATCCCATCCCATCCCTTTCCATCCCATCCCATCCCATCCCATCCCATCCCATCCCAGGGATTCCATACCATCCTAGGGATTCCATCCCATCCCAGGGATCCCATCCCATCCCGTCACATCCCATCCCATCCCATTCCATCCCATCCCATCCCGTCTCATACCAGATATCCCATCCCAGGGATCCCATCCCATCCCAGGGATTCCATTCCATCCCATCCCATCCCAGGGATCCCATCCCATTCCAACCCGTCCCATCCCACCCCATCCCATCCCATCCCATCCCATCCCATCCCATCCCATCCCATCCCATCCCATCCCAGGGATCCCATCCCAGGGATCCCATCCCATCCCATCCTATCCCATCCCATCCCATTCCATCCCATCCCATCCCATCCCGTCCCATCCCATCCCATCCCATCCCATCCCATCCCATTGCTGCCCGATGCCCCAAACAGAACACAAACTAACAGAGTGTCAGTTTATGCGGTGCTTTATTCAGGGCCCGGGGAACCTGCGGACTAGCGTCCAAAGTCAGGGTCCCACAGTTCCCTTTTTCGTCAAGTTTTTTATACCTTTTTACAAAGTAGTTTACGTACAGAGGTACACATTCTTCAAGACAATACAGATACATAAATCTTGTAGATATCATTCCTAAAAGTTATAAATTTTGCATGCTTGTCTATTCAAAACTATAGGCTACCCCCCTTTAATTCCCGCTTGCATGTTTTCCCATCACCAGAACCCTTTATTTATTATTATACTTTAGCCTTATCCTGAAAGTTTCTAGATGTTCTTATATGCTCCACTAAATTCTTTAATTATCTTTAATTATTGTTTCCACAGTCCCCAGCTCATTCCCAGGGCTGGTTCCCAGGGCCTGTCTGAGAACTGCAGTTTTCTAAGCCTTAGCATGACTACTACTATATCTACATTAGTCCTTTTTCTCATTATTTCGGTATCAACTCCCCCCTTTTGAGCATTCTTCAGATTTTCTGCAAGGATGCTCAATTCTTCAAGTTATGGTTTCTAAGTAGGATGGTGAGTCTTCTTTTCGAGTTGGCAGGATTACTTCTTTCCGGGTCAGTGCTCTCATAACACGTCGAGTATGAGTTCCTTCTCTGGCAATCATTCCTAAAAGACATCTATACATAATCATGCATACTACAATAATCAATACAATCATTATTACATATTGTACAATTGATGATATCCAACCAGAGACTTGGATTCCTAGGGAGCTAAACAGTGCTCCTACCCAGTTATGTTCAGCTTCCTCCTGGACTTCATGCACTTTTGTTTTAATTTGTTCTAATTGACTTATGTCTTTTTCTACTTCTTCTGTGACATTTGGGATATGTACGCAGCAATGGTCAACCTTTCCTTGGAGGTACCCACAGACTCCATGTTCTTTTAATAAAAGCAAATCTAATGCCATTCTATTTTGAATTGTCATTCTTGTCGTTGCCTGCAACTGTAAGTTTAGATCCTTAAATCCTTTCTTTGTAACTGCGGCTAGCCTCTCAGTTTGTCCTACTAATTTGTACAGCATCTCCCGGTTTCTATATGTAGAAATTGGTGCAAACAAGGACTCCAATACCCATCCAAATTTAACTCCTGATGAGGGTTCATGCCATTCATCTTCATTTCCCAATCCTAGTTCTTTTGCCACTTCATTTGTTTCTCTCTTTGTTCGTGACTGCATCTCTTTCTGCGTTAATTTAGACTGTTTCCAAAAAGGGCAAAGTGTAGGGACTCCTAAAGTAATCTGTGTGACCGGGCCATTAATAGGCATATGAGTAGTCCACTGTCCGTGCCCCATTACCCACACTGAATGCCCTGGACTCCTGATGGTAGTCGTCTGACAATCTTTCCATGCCCCTTTTATTTCACCTGTTATTGTATGATTATACCTTTGACATTCACAGCCCCATTTCAATAGTATCCGTACTGGCACTAAACCAATTTGGGATTCAGGGGTATCACAGGTGATGATTTTGCTACAATTCCAGCTAGGTGTGAGGGTCACTCGATCCCGTCTTACTGTTTCAGTTCCTAACACTCCTAGATGTCCTTGCTCTCTCTGGCCTGACCATTCGACACACCAATGTACTGGTCCTATGTAACTGTAAGGTTCTAACAAACTAGGACCCCAAATCGTTTTCCAATGTTCCCATTCTTCCTTCCCTTCTTGACATACTATCTCATAAGAAAATTCTGTGACTGGTTTTTTGTCTTTTTTGTCTTATGTCATAAGTACACCATCCTACATTCTTGAACCGTCCAATTCTTGTAAAAACTGGATTTAGTAATTTTAGGCACTCACTCTTTTGTCCCGGTGTTGACCATTTCCCTCGAACTGTATAGGTTTCCTCTATCATCTTAGTATGATTCCGTACTTCTTTATTACATCTTTTTGTCCCATTTATAGTTACTGGAGGCATTTCCCCAACGGGAATGATGCCCCATGGTATTGGATCTCCCGCAGCTTTAGGTAAAGGTAAACATGCAGTGATGGACGTAGTATTTTGTACTTGTCCAAAATCCCTAACTAATCCCACTATTAAATTTTCTTGTCCCAATTCTTGTTGTGTTTTTCCAGCTTCTGTCACCTGCCATGTTCTCCCATTCTCTTTTAGAATACCTACATTTATGTTCCCATAATCAAAACTTTCTCTAATCCGCACAATGCATGAGAATTGTCCTACCTGATCAGCTTGCATATGAGATATTGTCAATGTGGTGTTACCTCTTTGCTGTTCCATATCCCAAAGTGTCACAATTCCTTCTGTAAATACCTCGTCTGTGGTGATTTGTCTCCAGGCTGCATGTACTTCTTTTAATCCAGTTCTCTGGTTGTCAGAAAACAAACAGGTTAAATTTACTCCCGCACCCTCAGGCACCATTACATCTGGCTCCGGAACTGTAATTTTAACAAACGCTTCTCCCACCTGCATTATACAGACTAATGTTAAAAGAACTAAGGCCTTGCCCTGAACACCAGCTTTGTTGCTGACAGAGGCTGTACTTCCCATCTTGACGGGACCTTCTTGATTCGAGTGTAGTGAATCCAGTTTTCGATCCCTTGGACTTTCACTGCCGTGTAGGTAGTCATGATCACCTGGTGAGGACCGTCCCATACTCCTTTCAAGGGTTCCGTATTCCAGTTTTTCACATATACTTGATCTCCTGGCTGTATGTCATGGACAGGATTCTCCAAGGGCAGAGGCCGGTTCCACTGCAATGCTCCTCGCAGCGCTGTAAGGACTTTATTTAAAGACAAAATGTAACTCAACAATACTTGATCTCCTACTAAGTGAGGGTCCCCTTTGTAGGTTGTAGCATGATATGGTTTGCCATACAAAATTTCGTATGGACTTACTCCTATCCTTTCTCTGGGTTTAATCCTGATTCTTAGCAAGGCTAGAGGTAGTGCCTGAGGCCACTGTATCTTCGCTTCCTGACAAATTTTCTTAATTTGCCCTTTTAATGTCTGATTCATCCGTTCCACTTGGCCACTAGATTGTGGTCTCCAGGGCGTATGGAGATTCCAAACTATCCCTAACACTCTGGCTACCTCTTGGACTACTCTAGCTACAAAGTGAGGTCCTCTATCTGAGGACATTCCTAATGGGATTCCAAATCTAGGGATGATTTCCCGTAGTAAAGTTTTAATTACTTCCTTTGCTTGGTTAGTCCTGCATGGGAAGGCTTCTGGCCACCCTGAAAAGGTACACACATACACCAGTAAATAACGGTACCCTTGTGCTTTTGGTAGCTCTGAGAAATCTATTTGCCAATAGTCTCCTGGTTGCGGCCCCACTTGTAACTTTCCTAGTTGTATCTGCCTTCGTGTCACTGGGTTATTTTTAATACAGACTGGACACATGGCGTTAATCCGCTTTGCCATTGTTAACATCCGATTGGAAATTATCTCACGTTTTAAAAACTGTACCAATGCGTCTGCTCCCCAATGGCACTTGTTATGTTCGATTTCTAAAATTGTTTTCATTACTTTTGTTGGCAATACAACCTGACCTTCAGCTGTGACATACCATCCTTTTTCATTCTTCTGGGCCTGAACAAATTGAGCAAGCTTCTCATCTTCATGTGTATACCATGGTTTCTGCTCAAGAAAAGAAGTGGCAGGGTTAATTCGCACTGGCAATAAAGCTAATTGTGTCCATACCTCTCGAGCAACCTGTTTGGCAACTCTGTCAGCCAGCTGGTTTCCTTGGAACGCTTTTCCCTCTTCCTTTTGATGTCCTTTTACATGCATCACTGCTACTGCCTGAGGTTTATGCACTGCTTCCAATAGTGCTAATATTTGTTCTTTGTGCTTAATTTCTGATCCTTGAGAATTCAACAGTCCTCTTTCTTTCCACAGTGCTCCATGTACATGTATTACTCCAAAGGCATATTTTGAATCAGTCCAAATGTTTACTCTTTTCCCCTGACTCAATTCTAAGGCTCTTACCAGAGCTTGTATCTCAGCTTTCTGGGCTGAAGTTCCCGAGGTTAAAGCTCGAGCTTCTATTATTTGTGTCAAAGTCACTACTGCGTATCCCGCATACCTGATTCCGTTTTCCACAAAGCTGGATCCATCTGTAAACAGTTCCCATTCCGGATTTTCCAAAGGCTCATCTTTCAGGTCCTTCCGGCTGGCATATACCTGTTCAATGATTTCTACGCAATCATGTGTCAATTCGCCTCCTTCTTCCTGGCTGCTGCTCCTAAGAAATTCTGCTGGATTAAGATGATTGGTTATTTTTAATTCAATGTCATCCTGTTCTCGGAGGAGTGCCTGATATTGTAACATGCGACTCGACGAGAGCCAATGCCCCCCTTTTTGTTCCAAAACTGCAACGACCATATGGGGAACAAATACTTCCATCCTTTTTCCCAAAGTCAATTTTCTGGCTTCTCGAATTAGGAGCACTGTTGCTGCCACAGCCCTAAGACAACTGGGCCATCCGGCACTTACAGAGTCTAGCTGCTTTGAGAAGTACCCCACCGGGCATTTCCATGAGCCCAATTTTTGGGTGAGAACCCCTATTGCCAGTCTCTGTCTTTCATTTACGTATAGTTGAAAAGGTTTTGTGAGATCTGGCAATCCTAGTGCTGGGGCTTCCTTTAAAGCTTGTTTCAGACTCTGAAATGCCTTTTCTTGCGTTTGTCCTCACTGAAACACAGGGCTTTTGGCTGCTTCATACAAGGGTTTTGCTTTCAGTCCAAATTCCGGAATCCACAAGCGGCACCACCCTATCATGCCCAAAAAGGATCTTAACTCTTGTGGATTTCGTGGTGTGGGTATGGTGCAAATTGCTTGTACTCGATTGATTCCTAACTTTCGTACCCCTTGTGAGATTTCGCAGCCTAAGTAAATCACTTGGGTTCTTACCAGCTGAGCTTTTTCTCTCGATACTCGGTATCCAGCTTGTCCCAGCATATTAAGTAGTTCAATGGTGAGTCTAAGGCAAACATCCTTTTCTGCGGAGGCTATAAAGATATCATCAACATATTGTAGGAGAACATATAAAAAGGTGATTCTTTTACCTGAGTCATCTTCCATTCTTCTAACTCTCGAGCCAATTGATTTCCAAAAATAGTTGGTGAGTTTTTGAATCCTTGTGGTAGACGCGTCCAGGTGAGCTGCTTCTTGCGTCCCGTGTCTGGGTTCTCCCACTCAAAAGCAAAGTATTTCCTACTTTCAAGTGCCAAGGGGATACAGAAAAATGCATCTTTCAAATCAATCACTGTGAACCACTTAAACTTTTCCGACACAGCTGTCAACAATGTATACGGATTAGCTACTACTGGGTGTATATCTTTAGTGATATTATTAATTGCTCTTAAATCTTGAACTAATCTATACTTACCATTTGGCTTTCTAACTGGGAATATTGGAGTATTGAATTCTGACTCACATTCCTGTAAAATTCCTAAGCTAAGAAATTGTTCAATCATAGGTGCTATTCCTATTCATGCTTCCAATTTCAAAGGATATTGTTTTACCCTTACTGGGGAGGCTCCTTCTTTTAGTTCTATTACAACTGGTTGTGCCGCTTTTGATTTTCCAGGTACTCCTGTTTCCCATACCCATGGTACTACAGCTTGCTCTATTTCTTGTGGTATTTCTACTGCTTCTACTTCTTTCACTACAAACAGCTTAGCAATATTCTCCTCGGGAAATTCCAATCTTACTCTACCTTTTTCAAATATTATCTTTGCTTCTAACATTGACAATAAATCCCTCCCAAATAGTGATTTTGGGCTATTTGGCATATATAAAAATCGATGGTCAAATTCCTTCCCCCCAAATTTTATATCTAATGGCCGCAAAAATGTTCGTTCCTCAACTTGTCCCGTAACTCCCACTACTTGAATAGTAGAATCACTCAAAGGTCCTATCTTAGTGTTGACAGCTGAGAATGATGCCCCAGTATCTACTCTAAATTCTAACGGTTCCCCATCTACTTCCATTATTACCTTTAAATCCTGGTCTAGTCAGCTCTGATTCTGGTAATTCCCCATCATAAAGGCCTGGGCGGCACCTTGTGGATTTCCCGGGAAAGCACCTGTATTATTCATCAGTCCCTGATTTCCATCCCCACTGGCTATAATTCCTCCCCCAAAACCCATTCCTTGGTTGAGAGGACACTCATTTTTCCAATGTCCTCTATTTTTACATAGAGCACATTGATCTATCCCCAGCTGCATTCTTCCTCTTCCCATATTCAATTGTCCCATGAGTCCTCCCGCCCCCATTGGCATTTCCCCCTTTGCTATTCCTCTTCCCCTTCCTCGTCCACGTCCACGACTCCCTCCTCTCATATTATTTCCAGCCACTTGCTGTTAAAAAGGTTGATGGAGACTCATTCTTTTCCTGTCTGACCGAATATAACTTAGACCAATTCAAAGTTTTTGGTATTCCATTCCGTATTCCTTCTGTTAACAAATCCTGATAAGCTTTAAGTCTCCGAGACCCGCCCGTCGAGTTGGGATCCCACTCCGGATCTTCCCTAGGCACTAAGTCATTTACTGTACCATCCGCAAGCCGCAACCTAATCATTTCCCGTGCTTTCTCTGTCATGGCTTTAAACACCATTTCCTTTTCAGTAGAATCCATTATTGTGTCTAACAGAACTTGTAAATCATTCCAATCTGGGTTCTGAGTCTTAATTACCATTTTTACCACCCGCGCAGTTCGTTCAGGATCCTCCCGATACGCCCCCGCTGATTGTTTCCAAATTAGCAAATCATTCGGAGAAAAGGGAACTTTCACTATGACCCGTTCCCCCTGCGGCCCGACTGCTTCACGAAGCAGAACCATTAAATGAGCATTCCTTCTCTTTCTGCCACCCCTTACATCCTTCACAATTCAGGTTTAATGTTTTCGAAACCATGATCCCACACTCCTTTTGCCACTCTGGTTTATCTTTCAAATAATAAAAGAGGTCTAGATACGGTATTTCATCCCATTTTTCATTACTTTGCAGGAAATGCATCAAAGGTGTAATAATGTCAGGATTCAGTGTACCGTTCCTAGGCCATTGCATACCATCGGGTTCATATAAAGGCCATACATGATTACAGAAATCAATCAATTTCCTTTTACTTAATTCTTGACCAAAGTTCCCCGCATTCCAGTGTTGTAATAAACAGCCCAATGGTGAATCGTCCGGGATTTCCATCCCGGTACTTGCTAGAGTTTTAAACGTTTTTAAAGACATCATTACACTTTTTTCTTTTTTTTTTTTTCTTTTTTTTTCTTTTTTTTTTTCTTTTTTTTTCTTTTTTTTTCTTTTTTTTTTTTTTTTTTTTAACACAATACACACCACACACAACACTCACACCCTTTCCAATACACACCACACACAACACTCACACCCTTTACACTCACACCCTTTCCACAAATCTTGCCTTTCTCGTCTCTGCGAGTGGCAAGTGCTGAACCTGCGCAGTCACTGCTGCGTCTGACGGTCAGCGCCTAGGCTTTTTCCACAACCTTAAAGACGTCTGTGACCCCCGTGCGGAAACGCCGTTCCGACTTAATCGGCAGGCCCCCCTTTCCCTCGATAAAAGGAATAAAGCACCTTCGGGCTTACCTCCTGGTCGTCCGTCAGGCGCGGGGTCGGGCACGGGTTGATGTCCTCCCCAGAAATCACCTGGTGCCGGCGTGGAGTGGATCAGCTCGCGAACCGCCCCTGCCGCCTCCGGAGTCCCATCTGGGTCGCCAGAAAACTGCTGCCCGATGCCCCAAACAGAACACAAACTAACAGAGTGTCAGTTTATGCGGTGCTTTATTCAGGGCCCGGGGAACCTGCGGACTAGCGTCCAAAGTCAGGGTCCCACAGTTCCCTTTTTCGTCAAGTTTTTTATACCTTTTTACAAAGTAGTTTACGTACAGAGGTACACATTCTTCAAGACAATACAGATACATAAATCTTGTAGATATCATTCCTAAAAGTTATAAATTTTGCATGCTTGTCTATTCAAAACTATAGGCTACCCCCCTTTAATTCCCGCTTGCATGTTTTCCCATCACCAGAACCCTTTATTTATTATTATACTTTAGCCTTATCCTGAAAGTTTCTAGATGTTCTTATATGCTCCACTAAATTCTTTAATTATCTTTAATTATTGTTTCCACAGTCCCCAGCTCATTCCCAGGGCTGGTTCCCAGGGCCTGTCTGAGAACTGCAGTTTTCTAAGCCTTAGCATGACTACTACTATATCTACATTAGTCCTTTTTCTCATAATTTCGGTATCACCATTGTAGCCCATCCCATCCCTCCCCATCCCATCCCATCCCATCCCATCCCATCCCATCCCATCCCATCCCATCCCATTGGAGCCCATCCCATCCCTTCCCACCCCATCCCATCCCATCCCGTCCCATCCCATCCCATCCCAGATATCCCATCCCGGGGATCCCATCCCATCCCAGGGAGCCCATCCCATCCCATTCCGGGGATCCCATCCCATCCCATCCCATCCCATCCTAGGGATCCCATACCAGGTATCCCATCCCATCCTAGGGATCCCATACCAGGTATCCCATCCCATCCCAGGGATCCCATTCCGTACCATCCCGGGGATCCCATTCCATCCCATCCTATCCCATCGATCCCATCCCATCCCAACCCATTGTAGCCAATCCCATCCCACCCCATCCCATCCCATCCCATCCCATCCCATCCCATCCCATCCCATCCCATCCCATCCCATCCCAAGGACACCATCCCAGGGATCCCATCCCATCCCAGGGATCCCATCCCCTCCCTTCCCATCCCATCCCATCCGATCCCTTCCCATCCCATCCCATCCCATCCCAGGGATCCCATCACAGGGATCCCATCCCAGGGATCCCATCCCATCCCATTCCATCCCCGGGATCCCATCCCAGGGATTCCATCCTATCCCAGGGATCCCATCCCATCCCAGGGATAACATCCCAGGGATCCCATCCCATCCCAGGGATCCCATCCCATTCCATCCCATCCCATCTCATCCCAGGGATCACATCCCATCCCAGGGATCCCATGTCAGAGATCCCATCCCATCTCACGGATGCCATCCCAGGGATTTGATCCCAACGCAGGAATCCCATACTATCCCAGGGATCCCATTCCAGGGATCCCATCCCATCCCATCCCAGTGATCCAATCCCATCCCAGGGATTCCATCCCAGGGATCCCATCTCATCCCATGGATCCCATCCCATCCCAGGGATGCCATCCCAGGGATCCCATCCAATCCCAGGGGTCTCATCCCAACCCATCCCATCCCATCCCAGAGATCCCATCCCAGGGATCCCATCCCATCCCAGGGATCCCATCATATCCCATTCCAGGGATCCCATCCCATCCCATCCCATCCCATCCCATCCCATCCCATCCCATCCCATTGTAGCCCATCCCATCCCTCCCCACCCCATCCCATCCCATCCCATCCCATCCCATCCCATCCCATCCCATCCCATCCCATCCCATCCCATTGTAGCCCATCCCATCCCTTCCCACCCCATCCCATCCCATCCCATCCCGTCCCATCACATCCCATCCCAGATATCCCATCCCAGGGATCCCATCCCATCCCATCCCAGGGAGCCCATCCCATCCCATTCCGGGGATCCCATCCCATCCCATCCCATCACATCCCATCCTAGGGATCCCATACCAGGTATCCCATCCCATCCCAGGGATCCCATTCGGTACCATCCCAGGGATCCCATTCCATCCCATCCTATCCCATCGATCCCATCCCATCCCAACCCATTGTAGCCAATCCCATCCCACCCCATCCCATCCCAGGGACACCATCCCAGGGATCCCATCCCATCCCAGGGATCCCATCCCCTCCCATCCCATCCCATCCGATCCCTTCCCATCCCATCCCATCCCATCCCAGGGATCCCATCCCAGGGATTCCATCCCATCCCAGGGATCCCATCCCATCCCAGGGATAACATCCCAGGGATCCCATCCCATCCCAGGGATCCCATCCCATTCCATCCCATCCCATCTCATCCCAGGGATCACATCCCATCCCAGGGATCCCATGTCAGAGATCCCATCCCATCTCACGGATGCCATCCCAGGGATTCGATCCCAACGCAGGAATCCCATACTATCCCAGGGATCCCATTCCAGGGATCCCATCCCATCCCATCCCAGGAATCCCATCCCATTCCAGGGATCCCATCCCATCCCAGTGAACACATCCCATCCCAGGGATCCCATCCCATCCCAGGGATCGAATCCCATCCCATCCCAGGGAGCCCATCTGATCCCATCCCAGGGATCCCATCCCATCCCATTCCAGGGATCCCATCCCATGCCAGTGAACACATCCCATCCCAGGGATCCCATCCCATCCCAGGGATCCCAGCCCAGGGATCCCATCCCATCCCAACCAATCCCACCCCATCCCATCCCATTCCATCCCATCCCATCCGATCCCATCCCATGCCATCCCAGGGATCCCATCCCATCCCAGGGATCCCATCCCATCCCATCCCTTCCCATCCCTTCCCATCCCATCCCATCCCTTCCAATCCCATCGCATCCCATCCCATCCCATCCCATCCCATCCCATCCCATCCCATCCCATCCCATCCCATTCCATCCCCGGGATCCCATCCCAGGGCTTCCATCCCATCCCAGGGATCCCATCCCATACGAGGGATCACATTCCAGGGATCCCATCGCTACGATCCCATCTCATCCCATCCCAGGGATCCAATCCCATCCCATCTCATCCCAGGGATCCCATAAGATCCCATCCAACGGTTCCCAACCCATCCCAACCCATCCCATCCCATGGATCCCATCCGAGGGATCCCATCCCAGGGATCCCATCCCATCCCAGGGATGCCTTCCCATCCCGTCCCATTCCATCCCAGGGATCCCATCCCGTTCCATCCCATCCCAGGGATCCCATCCCATCCCATCCCATCCCATCCCATCGCATCCCATCCCATCCCATCCCATCCTATCCCATTCCTTCCCATCCCATCCCATCCCAGGGATCCCATCCCATGCCAGGGATAACATCCCACCCCATCCCATCCCATCCCAGGGATCCCATCCCATTCCATCCCATCCCATCTCATCCCAGGGATCACATCCCACCCAGGGATCCTATGTCAGAGATCCCATCCCATCTCACGGGTGCCATCCCCGGGATTCGATCCCAACGCAGGAATCCCATACTATCCCAGGGATCCCATTCCAGGGATCCCATCCCATCCCATCCCAGGAATCCCATCCCATCCCATCCCATCCCATTCCAGGGATCCCATCCCATCCCAGTGAACACATCCCATCCCAGGGATCCCATCCCATCCCAGGGATCCCATCCCATCCCATCCCAGGAATCCCATCCCATCCCATTCCAGGGATTACATCCCATCCCAGTGAACACATCCCATCCCAGGGATCCCATCCCATCCTAGGGATCCCATCCCATCCCATCCAACCCCATCCGAACCCGTCCCAGGTATCCCATCCCAGGGATCCCATCCCATCCGAGCGCAGGGATCCCATCCCATCCCATAGCAGGGATCCCATCCCATCCCATCCCATCCCATCCCATCCCATCCCATCCCATCCCATCCCTATCATCCCTGCTATCTCATGCCAGGTATTCCATCCCATCCCAGGGATCCCATCCCAACCAATCCCATCCCAGGGATACCATCCCATCCCATTCCAGGTTTCCCATCCCATTCCAGGGATGCCATCCCATCCCATCCCATCGCAACCCATCCCATCCTATCCCATTCCAATCCCATCCCATCCCATCCCATCCCAGGGATCCCATCCCATCCCATCTCATCCCAGGGATCCCATGCCATGCCATGCCATCCCATCCCATCCCAGGGATCCCATCCCATCCAAACCCATCCCATCCCATCCCAGTGAACACATCCCATCCCAGGGATCCCAACCCATCCCAGGGATCCCATCCCATCCAATCCCATCCGAACCCATCCCAGGTATCCCATCCCAGGGATCCCATCCCATCCCAGCGCAGGGGTCCCATCCCATCCCATAGCAGGGATCCCATCCCATCCCATAGCAGGGATCCCATACCAACTAATCCCATCCCAGGGATACCATCCCATCCCATCCCAGGGATCCCATCCCATCCCAGGGATCCCATCCCATCCCATCCCATCCCATCCTATCCCATTCCCATCCCATCCCATCCCATCCCATCCCATACCATACCATCCCATCCCATCCCATCCCAGGGATCCCATCACAGCCCATCCCATCCCAGTGATACCATCCCATCCCAACCCATCCCATCCTATCCCATTCCCATCCCATCCCATCCCATACCATACCATCCCATCCCATCCCATCCCAGGGATCCCATCACAGCCCATCTCATCCCAGGGATCCCATGCCATGCCATCCCATCCCATCCCATCCCAGGGATACCATCCCATCCAAACCGATCCCATCCCATCCCATCCCATCCCATCCCATCCCATCCCAACCCATCCCATCCCATCCCATCCCAGGCATCCCATCCCAGGGATCCCATCCCATACGAGGGATCACATTCCAGGGATCCCATCCCTAGGATCCCATCTCATCCCATCCCAACCAATCCCATCCCATGGATCCCATCCCAGGGATCCCATCCCAGGGATCCCATACCATCCCAGGGATCCCATCCCATCCCATCCCATCCCGTCCCATCCCATCCCATATCATCCCTGCTATCTCATGCCAGGTATTCCATCTCATCCCAGGGATCCAATCCCAGGGATCCCATCCCCTCCCATCCCATCCCTTCCCATCCCATCACATCCCATCCCATCCCAGGGATCCCATCTCATCCCAGGGATCACATACCATGCCAGGGATCCCATGTCAGAGATCCCAGCCCATCTCACGGATGCCATCCCAGGGATTCGATCCCAACCCAGGGATCCCATCCCATCCCAGGAATCCCATTCCAGGGATCCCATCCCATCCCATCCCATCCCATCCCATCCCATCCCATCCCATCCCATTCCATCCCCGGGATCCCATCCCAGGGCTTCCATCCCATCCCAGGGATCCCATCCCATACGAGGGATCACATTCCAGGGATCCCATCGCTACGATCCCATCTCATCCCATCCCAGGGATCCAATCCCATCCCATCTCATCCCAGGGATCCCATAAGATCCCATCCAACGGTTCCCAACCCATCCCAACCCATCCCATCCCATGGATCCCATCCGAGGGATCCCATCCCAGGGATCCCATCCCATCCCAGGGATGCCTTCCCATCCCGTCCCATTCCATCCCAGGGATCCCATCCCGTTCCATCCCATCCCAGGGATCCCATCCCATCCCATCCCATCCCATCCCATCGCATCCCATCCCATCCCATCCCATCCTATCCCATTCCTTCCCATCCCATCCCATCCCAGGGATCCCATCCCATGCCAGGGATAACATCCCACCCCATCCCATCCCATCCCAGGGATCCCATCCCATTCCATCCCATCCCATCTCATCCCAGGGATCACATCCCACCCAGGGATCCTATGTCAGAGATCCCATCCCATCTCACGGGTGCCATCCCCGGGATTCGATCCCAACGCAGGAATCCCATACTATCCCAGGGATCCCATTCCAGGGATCCCATCCCATCCCATCCCAGGAATCCCATCCCATCCCATCCCATCCCATTCCAGGGATCCCATCCCATCCCAGTGAACACATCCCATCCCAGGGATCCCATCCCATCCCAGGGATCCCATCCCATCCCATCCCAGGAATCCCATCCCATCCCATTCCAGGGATTACATCCCATCCCAGTGAACACATCCCATCCCAGGGATCCCATCCCATCCTAGGGATCCCATCCCATCCCATCCAACCCCATCCGAACCCGTCCCAGGTATCCCATCCCAGGGATCCCATCCCATCCGAGCGCAGGGATCCCATCCCATCCCATAGCAGGGATCCCATCCCATCCCATCCCATCCCATCCCATCCCATCCCATCCCATCCCATCCCTATCATCCCTGCTATCTCATGCCAGGTATTCCATCCCATCCCAGGGATCCCATCCCAACCAATCCCATCCCAGGGATACCATCCCATCCCATTCCAGGTTTCCCATCCCATTCCAGGGATGCCATCCCATCCCATCCCATCGCAACCCATCCCATCCTATCCCATTCCAATCCCATCCCATCCCATCCCATCCCAGGGATCCCATCCCATCCCATCTCATCCCAGGGATCCCATGCCATGCCATGCCATCCCATCCCATCCCAGGGATCCCATCCCATCCAAACCCATCCCATCCCATCCCAGTGAACACATCCCATCCCAGGGATCCCAACCCATCCCAGGGATCCCATCCCATCCAATCCCATCCGAACCCATCCCAGGTATCCCATCCCAGGGATCCCATCCCATCCCAGCGCAGGGGTCCCATCCCATCCCATAGCAGGGATCCCATCCCATCCCATAGCAGGGATCCCATACCAACTAATCCCATCCCAGGGATACCATCCCATCCCATCCCAGGGATCCCATCCCATCCCAGGGATCCCATCCCATCCCATCCCATCCCATCCTATCCCATTCCCATCCCATCCCATCCCATCCCATCCCATACCATACCATCCCATCCCATCCCATCCCAGGGATCCCATCACAGCCCATCCCATCCCAGTGATACCATCCCATCCCAACCCATCCCATCCTATCCCATTCCCATCCCATCCCATCCCATACCATACCATCCCATCCCATCCCAGGGATCCCATCACAGCCCATCTCATCCCAGGGATCCCATGCCATGCCATCCCATCCCATCCCATCCCAGGGATACCATCCCATCCAAACCGATCCCATCCCATCCCATCCCATCCCATCCCATCCCATCCCAACCCATCCCATCCCATCCCATCCCAGGCATCCCATCCCAGGGATCCCATCCCATACGAGGGATCACATTCCAGGGATCCCATCCCTAGGATCCCATCTCATCCCATCCCAACCAATCCCATCCCATGGATCCCATCCCAGGGATCCCATCCCAGGGATCCCATACCATCCCAGGGATCCCATCCCATCCCATCCCATCCCGTCCCATCCCATCCCATATCATCCCTGCTATCTCATGCCAGGTATTCCATCTCATCCCAGGGATCCAATCCCAGGGATCCCATCCCCTCCCATCCCATCCCTTCCCATCCCATCACATCCCATCCCATCCCAGGGATCCCATCTCATCCCAGGGATCACATACCATGCCAGGGATCCCATGTCAGAGATCCCAGCCCATCTCACGGATGCCATCCCAGGGATTCGATCCCAACCCAGGGATCCCATCCCATCCCAGGAATCCCATTCCAGGGATCCCATCCCATCCCATCCCGGGAATCCCATCCCATTCCAGGGATTCCATCCCATCCCAGTGAACACATCCCATCCCAGGGATCCCATCCCATCCCAGGGATCCCATCCCATCCCATCCAATCCCATCCGAACCCATCCCAGGTATCCCATCCCAGGGATCCCATCCCATCCCAGCGCAGGGATCCCATCCCATCCCATCCCATAGCAGGGATCCCATCCCATCCCATAGCAGGGATCCCATCCCATCCCATCCCATCCCATCCTATCCCATTCCCATCCCATCCCATCCCATCCCATCGCAGGGATCCCATCCCAGCCCATCTCATCCCAGGGATCCCATGCCATGCCATCCCATCCCAGGGATCCCATCCCATCCAAACCCATCCCATCCCATCCCAGTGAACACATCCCATCCCAGGGATCCCAAGCCATCCCAGGGATCCCATCCCATCCAATCCCATCCAAACCCATCCCAGGTATCCCATCCCAGGGTTCCCAACCCATCCCAACCCATGCCATCCCATCCAATCCCATCCCATCCCATTCCATTCCATCCCATCCCATCCCACCCCATTCCATCCCATCCCATCCCATCCCAGGGATCCCATTCCAGGGTTCCCATCTCATCCCAGGGATCCAATCCCAGCGATCTTATCCCATCCCATCCCATCCCATCCCATCCCATCCCATCCCATCCCATCCCAACCCATCCCATCCCATCCCATCCCATCCCATCCCATCCCATCCCATCCCATCCCATCCCATCCCATCCCATTTTAGCCCATCCCATGCCTTCCCACCCCATCCCATCCCATCCCATCCCGTCCCATCACATCCGATCCCACATATCCCATCCCAGGGATCCCATCCCATCCCATCCCCTCCCCTCCCATCCCATCGATCCCATCCCATCCCAACCCATTCTAGCCCATCCCATCCCATCCGATCCCATCCCATGTATCCCATCCCAGGGATACCATCCGATCCCATCCCAGCGCAGGGATCCCATCCCATCCCATCCCATCCCATCCAATCCCATCCCATCCCATCCCTGGGATCCCATTCCAGGGATCCCATTCCAGGGATCCCATCCCATCCCAGGGATCCCATCCCATCCCAACCCATCCCATCCCATCCCATCCCATCCCAGGGATCCCATCCCATCCCAACCCATCCCAGGGATCCCATCCCATCCCAACCCATCCCATCCCCGGGATCCCATCCCAGGGATTCCATCCCATCCCAGGGATCCCATCCCATCCCAGGGATCCCATCCCAGGGATCCCATCCCTGGGATCCCATCTCATCCCATTCCAGGGATCAAGTCCCATCCCATCACATCCCCGGGTTCCCAAACGATCCCAACCCATGCCATCCCATCCAATCCCATCCCATCCCTTTCCATTCCATCCCATCCCATCCCACCCCATCCCATCCCATCCCAGGGATCCCATTCCAGGGTTCCCATCTCATCCCAGGGATCCAATCCCAGCGATCCTATCCCATCCCATCCCATCCCATCCCATCCTATCCCATCCCATCCCAACCCATCCCATCCCATCCCATCCCATCCCATCCCATCCCATCCCATCCCATCCCATCCCATCCCATCCCATCGCATCCCATCCCATCCCATTGTAGCCCATCCCATCCCTTCCCACCCCATCCCATCCCGTCCCATCGCATCCCATCCCAGGGATCCCATACCAGGGATGCCATCCCATCCCATCCCAGGGATGCCATCCCATCCCATCCCATCCCATGAAATCCCATCCCATCCCATCCCATTCCATCCCAGGGATGTACTCCTAACCCAGGAATAGCCTGCCATCCCAGGGATCCCATCCCATCCCATCCCCGGGATCCCATCCCAGGAATCCCATCCCATCCCAGGGATCCCATCCCAGGGATTCCATCCCATTCCAGGGATCCCATCCCATACGAGGGATCACATTTCAGGGATCCCATCCCAGGGATCCCATCCCATCCCATCCCAGGGATCCCATCCCATCCCATCCCCGGGACCCCATCCCAGGGATTCCATCCCATCCCAACCCATCCCATCCCCTGGATACCATGCGATCCCAGAGATCCCATCGCAGGGATCCCATCCCATCGCAGGAATGCCATCCCATCCAACCCCATCCCATCCCATCCCATCCCATCCCATCCCATCCCATCCCATCACATCCCATCCCATCCCATCCTAGGGATCCCATACCAGGTATCCCATCCCATCCCATGGATCCCATTCCATACCAGCCCAGGGATCCCATTCCATCCCATCCCATCCCATCGATCCCATCCCATCCCAACCGATTGTAGCCAATCCCATACCATCCCACCCCATCCCATCCCATCCCATCCCATCCCATCCCATCCCATCCCATCCCATCCCATCCGAGGGACACCATCCCAGGGATACCATCCCATGCAATCCCATCACAGGGATCCCATCCCATCCCAACCCATCCCATCCCATCCCATCCCAGCGATCTCATCCCAGGGATTCCATCCCATCCCAGGTATCCCATCCCAACCAATCCCAACCCAGGGATCCCATCCCATCCCATCCCATCTCATCCCATCCCATCCCATCCCATCCCATCTCATCCCATCCCACGGATCCCATCCCATCCCATCTCATCCCAGGGATCCCATGCCATGGCATCCCATCCCATCCCATCCCTTTCCATCCCATCCCATCCCATCCCATCCCATCCCATCCCATCCCAGGGATCCCATCCCATCCCATCCCAGGGATTCCATACCATCCTAGGGATTCCATCCCATCCCAGGGATCCCATCCCATCCCGTCACATCCCATCCCATCCCATCGCATCCCATCCCATCCCATCCCATCCTATCCCATTCCTTCCCATCCCATCCCATCCCAGGGATCCCATCCCATGCCAGGGATAACATCCCACCCCATCCCATCCCATCCCAGGGATCCCATCCCATTCCATCCCATCCCATCTCATCCCAGGGATCACATCCCACCCAGGGATCCTATGTCAGAGATCCCATCCCATCTCACGGGTGCCATCCCCGGGATTCGATCCCAACGCAGGAATCCCATACTATCCCAGGGATCCCATTCCAGGGATCCCATCCCATCCCATCCCAGGAATCCCATCCCATCCCATCCCATCCCATTCCAGGGATCCCATCCCATCCCAGTGAACACATCCCATCCCAGGGATCCCATCCCATCCCAGGGATCCCATCCCATCCCATCCCAGGAATCCCATCCCATCCCATTCCAGGGATTACATCCCATCCCAGTGAACACATCCCATCCCAGGGATCCCATCCCATCCTAGGGATCCCATCCCATCCCATCCAACCCCATCCGAACCCGTCCCAGGTATCCCATCCCAGGGATCCCATCCCATCCGAGCGCAGGGATCCCATCCCATCCCATAGCAGGGATCCCATCCCATCCCATCCCATCCCATCCCATCCCATCCCATCCCATCCCTATCATCCCTGCTATCTCATGCCAGGTATTCCATCCCATCCCAGGGATCCCATCCCAACCAATCCCATCCCAGGGATACCATCCCATCCCATTCCAGGTTTCCCATCCCATTCCAGGGATGCCATCCCATCCCATCCCATCGCAACCCATCCCATCCTATCCCATTCCAATCCCATCCCATCCCATCCCATCCCAGGGATCCCATCCCATCCCATCTCATCCCAGGGATCCCATGCCATGCCATGCCATCCCATCCCATCCCAGGGATCCCATCCCATCCAAACCCATCCCATCCCATCCCAGTGAACACATCCCATCCCAGGGATCCCAACCCATCCCAGGGATCCCATCCCATCCAATCCCATCCGAACCCATCCCAGGTATCCCATCCCAGGGATCCCATCCCATCCCAGCGCAGGGGTCCCATCCCATCCCATAGCAGGGATCCCATCCCATCCCATAGCAGGGATCCCATACCAACTAATCCCATCCCAGGGATACCATCCCATCCCATCCCAGGGATCCCATCCCATCCCAGGGATCCCATCCCATCCCATCCCATCCCATCCTATCCCATTCCCATCCCATCCCATCCCATCCCATCCCATACCATACCATCCCATCCCATCCCATCCCAGGGATCCCATCACAGCCCATCCCATCCCAGTGATACCATCCCATCCCAACCCATCCCATCCTATCCCATTCCCATCCCATCCCATCCCATACCATACCATCCCATCCCATCCCAGGGATCCCATCACAGCCCATCTCATCCCAGGGATCCCATGCCATGCCATCCCATCCCATCCCATCCCAGGGATACCATCCCATCCAAACCGATCCCATCCCATCCCATCCCATCCCATCCCATCCCATCCCAACCCATCCCATCCCATCCCATCCCAGGCATCCCATCCCAGGGATCCCATCCCATACGAGGGATCACATTCCAGGGATCCCATCCCTAGGATCCCATCTCATCCCATCCCAACCAATCCCATCCCATGGATCCCATCCCAGGGATCCCATCCCAGGGATCCCATACCATCCCAGGGATCCCATCCCATCCCATCCCATCCCGTCCCATCCCATCCCATATCATCCCTGCTATCTCATGCCAGGTATTCCATCTCATCCCAGGGATCCAATCCCAGGGATCCCATCCCCTCCCATCCCATCCCTTCCCATCCCATCACATCCCATCCCATCCCAGGGATCCCATCTCATCCCAGGGATCACATACCATGCCAGGGATCCCATGTCAGAGATCCCAGCCCATCTCACGGATGCCATCCCAGGGATTCGATCCCAACCCAGGGATCCCATCCCATCCCAGGAATCCCATTCCAGGGATCCCATCCCATCCCATCCCGGGAATCCCATCCCATTCCAGGGATTCCATCCCATCCCAGTGAACACATCCCATCCCAGGGATCCCATCCCATCCCAGGGATCCCATCCCATCCCATCCAATCCCATCCGAACCCATCCCAGGTATCCCATCCCAGGGATCCCATCCCATCCCAGCGCAGGGATCCCATCCCATCCCATCCCATAGCAGGGATCCCATCCCATCCCATAGCAGGGATCCCATCCCATCCCATCCCATCCCATCCTATCCCATTCCCATCCCATCCCATCCCATCCCATCGCAGGGATCCCATCCCAGCCCATCTCATCCCAGGGATCCCATGCCATGCCATCCCATCCCAGGGATCCCATCCCATCCAAACCCATCCCATCCCATCCCAGTGAACACATCCCATCCCAGGGATCCCAAGCCATCCCAGGGATCCCATCCCATCCCATCCAATCCCATCCAAACCCATCCCAGGTATCCCATCCCAGGGTTCCCAACCCATCCCAACCCATGCCATCCCATCCAATCCCATCCCATCCCATTCCATTCCATCCCATCCCATCCCACCCCATTCCATCCCATCCCATCCCATCCCAGGGATCCCATTCCAGGGTTCCCATCTCATCCCAGGGATCCAATCCCAGCGATCTTATCCCATCCCATCCCATCCCATCCCATCCCATCCCATCCCATCCCAACCCATCCCATCCCATCCCATCCCATCCCATCCCATCCCATCCCATCCCATCCCATCCCATCCCATTTTAGCCCATCCCATGCCTTCCCACCCCATCCCATCCCATCCCATCCCGTCCCATCACATCCGATCCCACATATCCCATCCCAGGGATCCCATCCCATCCCATCCCCTCCCCTCCCATCCCATCGATCCCATCCCATCCCAACCCATTCTAGCCCATCCCATCCCATCCGATCCCATCCCATGTATCCCATCCCAGGGATACCATCCGATCCCATCCCAGCGCAGGGATCCCATCCCATCCCATCCCATCCCATCCAATCCCATCCCATCCCATCCCTGGGATCCCATTCCAGGGATCCCATTCCAGGGATCCCATCCCATCCCAGGGATCCCATCCCATCCCAACCCATCCCATCCCATCCCATCCCATCCCAGGGATCCCATCCCATCCCAACCCATCCCAGGGATCCCATCCCATCCCAACCCATCCCATCCCCGGGATCCCATCCCAGGGATTCCATCCCATCCCAGGGATCCCATCCCATCCCAGGGATCCCATCCCAGGGATCCCATCCCTGGGATCCCATCTCATCCCATTCCAGGGATCAAGTCCCATCCCATCACATCCCCGGGTTCCCAACCGATCCCAACCCATGCCATCCCATCCAATCCCATCCCATCCCTTTCCATTCCATCCCATCCCATCCCACCCCATCCCATCCCATCCCAGGGATCCCATTCCAGGGTTCCCATCTCATCCCAGGGATCCAATCCCAGCGATCCTATCCCATCCCATCCCATCCCATCCCATCCTATCCCATCCCATCCCAACCCATCCCATCCCATCCCATCCCATCCCATCCCATCCCATCCCATCCCATCCCATCCCATCCCATCCCATCCCATCCCATCCCATCGCATCCCATCCCATCCCATTGTAGCCCATCCCATCCCTTCCCACCCCATCCCATCCCGTCCCATCGCATCCCATCCCAGGGATCCCATACCAGGGATGCCATCCCATCCCATCCCAGGGATGCCATCCCATCCCATCCCATCCCATGAAATCCCATCCCATCCCATCCCATTCCATCCCAGGGATGTACTCCTAACCCAGGAATAGCCTGCCATCCCAGGGATCCCATCCCATCCCATCCCCGGGATCCCATCCCAGGAATCCCATCCCATCCCAGGGATCCCATCCCAGGGATTCCATCCCATTCCAGGGATCCCATCCCATACGAGGGATCACATTTCAGGGATCCCATCCCAGGGATCCCATCCCATCCCATCCCAGGGATCCCATCCCATCCCATCCCCGGGACCCCATCCCAGGGATTCCATCCCATCCCAACCCATCCCATCCCCTGGATACCATGCGATCCCAGAGATCCCATCGCAGGGATCCCATCCCATCGCAGGAATGCCATCCCATCCAACCCCATCCCATCCCATCCCATCCCATCCCATCCCATCCCATCCCATCCCATCACATCCCATCCCATCCCATCCTAGGGATCCCATACCAGGTATCCCATCCCATCCCATGGATCCCATTCCATACCAGCCCAGGGATCCCATTCCATCCCATCCCATCCCATCGATCCCATCCCATCCCAACCGATTGTAGCCAATCCCATACCATCCCACCCCATCCCATCCCATCCCATCCCATCCCATCCCATCCCATCCCATCCGAGGGACACCATCCCAGGGATACCATCCCATGCAATCCCATCACAGGGATCCCATCCCATCCCATCCCATCCCATCCCATCCCATCCCAGCGATCTCATCCCAGGGATTCCATCCCATCCCAGGTATCCCATCCCAACCAATCCCAACCCAGGGATCCCATCCCATCCCATCTCATCCCATCCCATCCCATCCCATCCCATCTCATCCCATCCCACGGATCCCATCCCATCCCATCTCATCCCAGGGATCCCATGCCATGGCATCCCATCCCATCCCATCCCTTTCCATCCCATCCCATCCCATCCCATCCCATCCCATCCCTTTCCATCCCATCCCATCCCATCCCAGGGATTCCATACCATCCTAGGGATTCCATCCCATCCCAGGGATCCCATCCCATCCCGTCACATCCCATCCCATCCCATTCCATCCCATCCCATCCCATCTCATACCAGATATCCCACCCCAGGGATCCCATCCCATCCCAGGGATTCCATTCCATCCCATCCCATCCCAGGGATCCCATCCCATTCCAACCCGTCCCATCCCACCCCATCCCATCCCATCCCATCCCATCCCATCCCATCCCATCCCATCCCATCCCATCCCATCCCAGGGATCCCATCCCAGGGATCCCATCCCATCCCATCCTATCCCATCCCATCCCATTCCATCCCATCCCATCCCATCCCATCCCATCCCGTCCCATCCCATCCCATCCCATCCCATCCCATCCCATCCCATCCCATCCCATCCCATTGCTGCCCGATGCCCCAAACAGAACACAAACTAACAGAGTGTCAGTTTATGCGGTGCTTTATTCAGGGCCCGGGGAACCTGCGGACTAGCGTCCAAAGTCAGGGTCCCACAGTTCCCTTTTTCGTCAAGTTTTTTATACCTTTTTACAAAGTAGTTTACGTACAGAGGTACACATTCTTCAAGACAATACAGATACATAAATCTTGTAGATATCATTCCTAAAAGTTATAAATTTTGCATGCTTGTCTATTCAAAACTATAGGCTACCCCCCTTTAATTCCCGCTTGCATGTTTTCCCATCACCAGAACCCTTTATTTATTATTATACTTTAGCCTTATCCTGAAAGTTTCTAGATGTTCTTATATGCTCCACTAAATTCTTTAATTATCTTTAATTATTGTTTCCACAGTCCCCAGCTCATTCCCAGGGCTGGTTCCCAGGGCCTGTCTGAGAACTGCAGTTTTCTAAGCCTTAGCATGACTACTACTATATCTACATTAGTCCTTTTTCTCATTATTTCGGTATCAACTCCCCCCTTTTGAGCATTCTTCAGATTTTCTGCAAGGATGCTCAATTCTTCAAGTTATGGTTTCTAAGTAGGATGGTGAGTCTTCTTTTCGAGTTGGCAGGATTACTTCTTTCCGGGTCAGTGCTCTCATAACACGTCGAGTATGAGTTCCTTCTCTGGCAATCATTCCTAAAAGACATCTATACATAATCATGCATACTACAATAATCAATACAATCATTATTACATATTGTACAATTGATGATATCCAACCAGAGACTTGGATTCCTAGGGAGCTAAACAGTGCTCCTACCCAGTTATGTTCAGCTTCCTCCTGGACTTCATGCACTTTTGTTTTAATTTGTTCTAATTGACTTATGTCTTTTTCTACTTCTTCTGTGACATTTGGGATATGTACGCAGCAATGGTCAACCTTTCCTTGGAGGTACCCACAGACTCCATGTTCTTTTAATAAAAGCAAATCTAATGCCATTCTATTTTGAATTGTCATTCTTGTCGTTGCCTGCAACTGTAAGTTTAGATCCTTAAATCCTTTCTTTGTAACTGCGGCTAGCCTCTCAGTTTGTCCTACTAATTTGTACAGCATCTCCCGGTTTCTATATGTAGAAATTGGTGCAAACAAGGACTCCAATACCCATCCAAATTTAACTCCTGATGAGGGTTCATGCCATTCATCTTCATTTCCCAATCCTAGTTCTTTTGCCACTTCATTTGTTTCTCTCTTTGTTCGTGACTGCATCTCTTTCTGCGTTAATTTAGACTGTTTCCAAAAAGGGCAAAGTGTAGGGACTCCTAAAGTAATCTGTGTGACCGGGCCATTAATAGGCATATGAGTAGTCCACTGTCCGTGCCCCATTACCCACACTGAATGCCCTGGACTCCTGATGGTAGTCGTCTGACAATCTTTCCATGCCCCTTTTATTTCACCTGTTATTGTATGATTATACCTTTGACATTCACAGCCCCATTTCAATAGTATCCGTACTGGCACTAAACCAATTTGGGATTCAGGGGTATCACAGGTGATGATTTTGCTACAATTCCAGCTAGGTGTGAGGGTCACTCGATCCCGTCTTACTGTTTCAGTTCCTAACACTCCTAGATGTCCTTGCTCTCTCTGGCCTGACCATTCGACACACCAATGTACTGGTCCTATGTAACTGTAAGGTTCTAACAAACTAGGACCCCAAATCGTTTTCCAATGTTCCCATTCTTCCTTCCCTTCTTGACATACTATCTCATAAGAAAATTCTGTGACTGGTTTTTTGTCTTTTTTGTCTTATGTCATAAGTACACCATCCTACATTCTTGAACCGTCCAATTCTTGTAAAAACTGGATTTAGTAATTTTAGGCACTCACTCTTTTGTCCCGGTGTTGACCATTTCCCTCGAACTGTATAGGTTTCCTCTATCATCTTAGTATGATTCCGTACTTCTTTATTACATCTTTTTGTCCCATTTATAGTTACTGGAGGCATTTCCCCAACGGGAATGATGCCCCATGGTATTGGATCTCCCGCAGCTTTAGGTAAAGGTAAACATGCAGTGATGGACGTAGTATTTTGTACTTGTCCAAAATCCCTAACTAATCCCACTATTAAATTTTCTTGTCCCAATTCTTGTTGTGTTTTTCCAGCTTCTGTCACCTGCCATGTTCTCCCATTCTCTTTTAGAATACCTACATTTATGTTCCCATAATCAAAACTTTCTCTAATCCGCACAATGCATGAGAATTGTCCTACCTGATCAGCTTGCATATGAGATATTGTCAATGTGGTGTTACCTCTTTGCTGTTCCATATCCCAAAGTGTCACAATTCCTTCTGTAAATACCTCGTCTGTGGTGATTTGTCTCCAGGCTGCATGTACTTCTTTTAATCCAGTTCTCTGGTTGTCAGAAAACAAACAGGTTAAATTTACTCCCGCACCCTCAGGCACCATTACATCTGGCTCCGGAACTGTAATTTTAACAAACGCTTCTCCCACCTGCATTATACAGACTAATGTTAAAAGAACTAAGGCCTTGCCCTGAACACCAGCTTTGTTGCTGACAGAGGCTGTACTTCCCATCTTGACGGGACCTTCTTGATTCGAGTGTAGTGAATCCAGTTTTCGATCCCTTGGACTTTCACTGCCGTGTAGGTAGTCATGATCACCTGGTGAGGACCGTCCCATACTCCTTTCAAGGGTTCCGTATTCCAGTTTTTCACATATACTTGATCTCCTGGCTGTATGTCATGGACAGGATTCTCCAAGGGCAGAGGCCGGTTCCACTGCAATGCTCCTCGCAGCGCTGTAAGGACTTTATTTAAAGACAAAATGTAACTCAACAATACTTGATCTCCTACTAAGTGAGGGTCCCCTTTGTAGGTTGTAGCATGATATGGTTTGCCATACAAAATTTCGTATGGACTTACTCCTATCCTTTCTCTGGGTTTAATCCTGATTCTTAGCAAGGCTAGAGGTAGTGCCTGAGGCCACTGTATCTTCGCTTCCTGACAAATTTTCTTAATTTGCCCTTTTAATGTCTGATTCATCCGTTCCACTTGGCCACTAGATTGTGGTCTCCAGGGCGTATGGAGATTCCAAACTATCCCTAACACTCTGGCTACCTCTTGGACTACTCTAGCTACAAAGTGAGGTCCTCTATCTGAGGACATTCCTAATGGGATTCCAAATCTAGGGATGATTTCCCGTAGTAAAGTTTTAATTACTTCCTTTGCTTGGTTAGTCCTGCATGGGAAGGCTTCTGGCCACCCTGAAAAGGTACACACATACACCAGTAAATAACGGTACCCTTGTGCTTTTGGTAGCTCTGAGAAATCTATTTGCCAATAGTCTCCTGGTTGCGGCCCCACTTGTAACTTTCCTAGTTGTATCTGCCTTCGTGTCACTGGGTTATTTTTAATACAGACTGGACACATGGCGTTAATCCGCTTTGCCATTGTTAACATCCGATTGGAAATTATCTCACGTTTTAAAAACTGTACCAATGCGTCTGCTCCCCAATGGCACTTGTTATGTTCGATTTCTAAAATTGTTTTCATTACTTTTGTTGGCAATACAACCTGACCTTCAGCTGTGACATACCATCCTTTTTCATTCTTCTGGGCCTGAACAAATTGAGCAAGCTTCTCATCTTCATGTGTATACCATGGTTTCTGCTCAAGAAAAGAAGTGGCAGGGTTAATTCGCACTGGCAATAAAGCTAATTGTGTCCATACCTCTCGAGCAACCTGTTTGGCAACTCTGTCAGCCAGCTGGTTTCCTTGGAACGCTTTTCCCTCTTCCTTTTGATGTCCTTTTACATGCATCACTGCTACTGCCTGAGGTTTATGCACTGCTTCCAATAGTGCTAATATTTGTTCTTTGTGCTTAATTTCTGATCCTTGAGAATTCAACAGTCCTCTTTCTTTCCACAGTGCTCCATGTACATGTATTACTCCAAAGGCATATTTTGAATCAGTCCAAATGTTTACTCTTTTCCCCTGACTCAATTCTAAGGCTCTTACCAGAGCTTGTATCTCAGCTTTCTGGGCTGAAGTTCCCGAGGTTAAAGCTCGAGCTTCTATTATTTGTGTCAAAGTCACTACTGCGTATCCCGCATACCTGATTCCGTTTTCCACAAAGCTGGATCCATCTGTAAACAGTTCCCATTCCGGATTTTCCAAAGGCTCATCTTTCAGGTCCTTCCGGCTGGCATATACCTGTTCAATGATTTCTACGCAATCATGTGTCAATTCGCCTCCTTCTTCCTGGCTGCTGCTCCTAAGAAATTCTGCTGGATTAAGATGATTGGTTATTTTTAATTCAATGTCATCCTGTTCTCGGAGGAGTGCCTGATATTGTAACATGCGACTCGACGAGAGCCAATGCCCCCCTTTTTGTTCCAAAACTGCAACGACCATATGGGGAACAAATACTTCCATCCTTTTTCCCAAAGTCAATTTTCTGGCTTCTCGAATTAGGAGCACTGTTGCTGCCACAGCCCTAAGACAACTGGGCCATCCGGCACTTACAGAGTCTAGCTGCTTTGAGAAGTACCCCACCGGGCATTTCCATGAGCCCAATTTTTGGGTGAGAACCCCTATTGCCAGTCTCTGTCTTTCATTTACGTATAGTTGAAAAGGTTTTGTGAGATCTGGCAATCCTAGTGCTGGGGCTTCCTTTAAAGCTTGTTTCAGACTCTGAAATGCCTTTTCTTGCGTTTGTCCTCACTGAAACACAGGGCTTTTGGCTGCTTCATACAAGGGTTTTGCTTTCAGTCCAAATTCCGGAATCCACAAGCGGCACCACCCTATCATGCCCAAAAAGGATCTTAACTCTTGTGGATTTCGTGGTGTGGGTATGGTGCAAATTGCTTGTACTCGATTGATTCCTAACTTTCGTACCCCTTGTGAGATTTCGCAGCCTAAGTAAATCACTTGGGTTCTTACCAGCTGAGCTTTTTCTCTCGATACTCGGTATCCAGCTTGTCCCAGCATATTAAGTAGTTCAATGGTGAGTCTAAGGCAAACATCCTTTTCTGCGGAGGCTATAAAGATATCATCAACATATTGTAGGAGAACATATAAAAAGGTGATTCTTTTACCTGAGTCATCTTCCATTCTTCTAACTCTCGAGCCAATTGATTTCCAAAAATAGTTGGTGAGTTTTTGAATCCTTGTGGTAGACGCGTCCAGGTGAGCTGCTTCTTGCGTCCCGTGTCTGGGTTCTCCCACTCAAAAGCAAAGTATTTCCTACTTTCAAGTGCCAAGGGGATACAGAAAAATGCATCTTTCAAATCAATCACTGTGAACCACTTAAACTTTTCCGACACAGCTGTCAACAATGTATACGGATTAGCTACTACTGGGTGTATATCTTTAGTGATATTATTAATTGCTCTTAAATCTTGAACTAATCTATACTTACCATTTGGCTTTCTAACTGGGAATATTGGAGTATTGAATTCTGACTCACATTCCTGTAAAATTCCTAAGCTAAGAAATTGTTCAATCATAGGTGCTATTCCTATTCATGCTTCCAATTTCAAAGGATATTGTTTTACCCTTACTGGGGAGGCTCCTTCTTTTAGTTCTATTACAACTGGTTGTGCCGCTTTTGATTTTCCAGGTACTCCTGTTTCCCATACCCATGGTACTACAGCTTGCTCTATTTCTTGTGGTATTTCTACTGCTTCTACTTCTTTCACTACAAACAGCTTAGCAATATTCTCCTCGGGAAATTCCAATCTTACTCTACCTTTTTCAAATATTATCTTTGCTTCTAACATTGACAATAAATCCCTCCCAAATAGTGATTTTGGGCTATTTGGCATATATAAAAATCGATGGTCAAATTCCTTCCCCCCAAATTTTATATCTAATGGCCGCAAAAATGTTCGTTCCTCAACTTGTCCCGTAACTCCCACTACTTGAATAGTAGAATCACTCAAAGGTCCTATCTTAGTGTTGACAGCTGAGAATGATGCCCCAGTATCTACTCTAAATTCTAACGGTTCCCCATCTACTTCCATTATTACCTTTAAATCCTGGTCTAGTCAGCTCTGATTCTGGTAATTCCCCATCATAAAGGCCTGGGCGGCACCTTGTGGATTTCCCGGGAAAGCACCTGTATTATTCATCAGTCCCTGATTTCCATCCCCACTGGCTATAATTCCTCCCCCAAAACCCATTCCTTGGTTGAGAGGACACTCATTTTTCCAATGTCCTCTATTTTTACATAGAGCACATTGATCTATCCCCAGCTGCATTCTTCCTCTTCCCATATTCAATTGTCCCATGAGTCCTCCCGCCCCCATTGGCATTTCCCCCTTTGCTATTCCTCTTCCCCTTCCTCGTCCACGTCCACGACTCCCTCCTCTCATATTATTTCCAGCCACTTGCTGTTAAAAAGGTTGATGGAGACTCATTCTTTTCCTGTCTGACCGAATATAACTTAGACCAATTCAAAGTTTTTGGTATTCCATTCCGTATTCCTTCTGTTAACAAATCCTGATAAGCTTTAAGTCTCCGAGACCCGCCCGTCGAGTTGGGATCCCACTCCGGATCTTCCCTAGGCACTAAGTCATTTACTGTACCATCCGCAAGCCGCAACCTAATCATTTCCCGTGCTTTCTCTGTCATGGCTTTAAACACCATTTCCTTTTCAGTAGAATCCATTATTGTGTCTAACAGAACTTGTAAATCATTCCAATCTGGGTTCTGAGTCTTAATTACCATTTTTACCACCCGCGCAGTTCGTTCAGGATCCTCCCGATACGCCCCCGCTGATTGTTTCCAAATTAGCAAATCATTCGGAGAAAAGGGAACTTTCACTATGACCCGTTCCCCCTGCGGCCCGACTGCTTCACGAAGCAGAACCATTAAATGAGCATTCCTTCTCTTTCTGCCACCCCTTACATCCTTCACAATTCAGGTTTAATGTTTTCGAAACCATGATCCCACACTCCTTTTGCCACTCTGGTTTATCTTTCAAATAATAAAAGAGGTCTAGATACGGTATTTCATCCCATTTTTCATTACTTTGCAGGAAATGCATCAAAGGTGTAATAATGTCAGGATTCAGTGTACCGTTCCTAGGCCATTGCATACCATCGGGTTCATATAAAGGCCATACATGATTACAGAAATCAATCAATTTCCTTTTACTTAATTCTTGACCAAAGTTCCCCGCATTCCAGTGTTGTAATAAACAGCCCAATGGTGAATCGTCCGGGATTTCCATCCCGGTACTTGCTAGAGTTTTAAACGTTTTTAAAGACATCATTACACTTTTTTCTTTTTTTTTTTTTCTTTTTTTTTCTTTTTTTTTTTCTTTTTTTTTCTTTTTTTTTCTTTTTTTTTTTTTTTTTTTTAACACAATACACACCACACACAACACTCACACCCTTTCCAATACACACCACACACAACACTCACACCCTTTACACTCACACCCTTTCCACAAATCTTGCCTTTCTCGTCTCTGCGAGTGGCAAGTGCTGAACCTGCGCAGTCACTGCTGCGTCTGACGGTCAGCGCCTAGGCTTTTTCCACAACCTTAAAGACGTCTGTGACCCCCGTGCGGAAACGCCGTTCCGACTTAATCGGCAGGCCCCCCTTTCCCTCGATAAAAGGAATAAAGCACCTTCGGGCTTACCTCCTGGTCGTCCGTCAGGCGCGGGGTCGGGCACGGGTTGATGTCCTCCCCAGAAATCACCTGGTGCCGGCGTGGAGTGGATCAGCTCGCGAACCGCCCCTGCCGCCTCCGGAGTCCCATCTGGGTCGCCAGAAAACTGCTGCCCGATGCCCCAAACAGAACACAAACTAACAGAGTGTCAGTTTATGCGGTGCTTTATTCAGGGCCCGGGGAACCTGCGGACTAGCGTCCAAAGTCAGGGTCCCACAGTTCCCTTTTTCGTCAAGTTTTTTATACCTTTTTACAAAGTAGTTTACGTACAGAGGTACACATTCTTCAAGACAATACAGATACATAAATCTTGTAGATATCATTCCTAAAAGTTATAAATTTTGCATGCTTGTCTATTCAAAACTATAGGCTACCCCCCTTTAATTCCCGCTTGCATGTTTTCCCATCACCAGAACCCTTTATTTATTATTATACTTTAGCCTTATCCTGAAAGTTTCTAGATGTTCTTATATGCTCCACTAAATTCTTTAATTATCTTTAATTATTGTTTCCACAGTCCCCAGCTCATTCCCAGGGCTGGTTCCCAGGGCCTGTCTGAGAACTGCAGTTTTCTAAGCCTTAGCATGACTACTACTATATCTACATTAGTCCTTTTTCTCATAATTTCGGTATCACCATTGTAGCCCATCCCATCCCTCCCCATCCCATCCCATCCCATCCCATCCCATCCCATCCCATCCCATCCCATCCCATTGGAGCCCATCCCATCCCTTCCCACCCCATCCCATCCCATCCCGTCCCATCCCATCCCATCCCAGATATCCCATCCCGGGGATCCCATCCCATCCCAGGGAGCCCATCCCATCCCATTCCGGGGATCCCATCCCATCCCATCCCATCCCATCCTAGGGATCCCATACCAGGTATCCCATCCCATCCTAGGGATCCCATACCAGGTATCCCATCCCATCCCAGGGATCCCATTCCGTACCATCCCGGGGATCCCATTCCATCCCATCCTATCCCATCGATCCCATCCCATCCCAACCCATTGTAGCCAATCCCATCCCACCCCATCCCATCCCATCCCATCCCATCCCATCCCATCCCATCCCATCCCATCCCATCCCATCCCATCCCAAGGACACCATCCCAGGGATCCCATCCCATCCCAGGGATCCCATCCCCTCCCTTCCCATCCCATCCCATCCGATCCCTTCCCATCCCATCCCATCCCATCCCAGGGATCCCATCACAGGGATCCCATCCCAGGGATCCCATCCCATCCCATTCCATCCCCGGGATCCCATCCCAGGGATTCCATCCTATCCCAGGGATCCCATCCCATCCCAGGGATAACATCCCAGGGATCCCATCCCATCCCAGGGATCCCATCCCATTCCATCCCATCCCATCTCATCCCAGGGATCACATCCCATCCCAGGGATCCCATGTCAGAGATCCCATCCCATCTCACGGATGCCATCCCAGGGATTTGATCCCAACGCAGGAATCCCATACTATCCCAGGGATCCCATTCCAGGGATCCCATCCCATCCCATCCCAGTGATCCAATCCCATCCCAGGGATTCCATCCCAGGGATCCCATCTCATCCCATGGATCCCATCCCATCCCAGGGATGCCATCCCAGGGATCCCATCCAATCCCAGGGGTCTCATCCCAACCCATCCCATCCCATCCCAGAGATCCCATCCCAGGGATCCCATCCCATCCCAGGGATCCCATCATATCCCATTCCAGGGATCCCATCCCATCCCATCCCATCCCATCCCATCCCATCCCATCCCATCCCATTGTAGCCCATCCCATCCCTCCCCACCCCATCCCATCCCATCCCATCCCATCCCATCCCATCCCATCCCATCCCATCCCATCCCATCCCATCCCATTGTAGCCCATCCCATCCCTTCCCACCCCATCCCATCCCATCCCATCCCGTCCCATCACATCCCATCCCAGATATCCCATCCCAGGGATCCCATCCCATCCCATCCCAGGGAGCCCATCCCATCCCATTCCGGGGATCCCATCCCATCCCATCCCATCACATCCCATCCTAGGGATCCCATACCAGGTATCCCATCCCATCCCAGGGATCCCATTCGGTACCATCCCAGGGATCCCATTCCATCCCATCCTATCCCATCGATCCCATCCCATCCCAACCCATTGTAGCCAATCCCATCCCACCCCATCCCATCCCAGGGACACCATCCCAGGGATCCCATCCCATCCCAGGGATCCCATCCCCTCCCATCCCATCCCATCCGATCCCTTCCCATCCCATCCCATCCCATCCCAGGGATCCCATCCCAGGGATTCCATCCCATCCCAGGGATCCCATCCCATCCCAGGGATAACATCCCAGGGATCCCATCCCATCCCAGGGATCCCATCCCATTCCATCCCATCCCATCTCATCCCAGGGATCACATCCCATCCCAGGGATCCCATGTCAGAGATCCCATCCCATCTCACGGATGCCATCCCAGGGATTCGATCCCAACGCAGGAATCCCATACTATCCCAGGGATCCCATTCCAGGGATCCCATCCCATCCCATCCCAGGAATCCCATCCCATTCCAGGGATCCCATCCCATCCCAGTGAACACATCCCATCCCAGGGATCCCATCCCATCCCAGGGATCGAATCCCATCCCATCCCAGGGAGCCCATCTGATCCCATCCCAGGGATCCCATCCCATCCCATTCCAGGGATCCCATCCCATGCCAGTGAACACATCCCATCCCAGGGATCCCATCCCATCCCAGGGATCCCAGCCCAGGGATCCCATCCCATCCCAACCAATCCCACCCCATCCCATCCCATTCCATCCCATCCCATCCGATCCCATCCCATGCCATCCCAGGGATCCCATCCCATCCCAGGGATCCCATCCCATCCCATCCCTTCCCATCCCTTCCCATCCCATCCCATCCCTTCCAATCCCATCGCATCCCATCCCATCCCATCCCATCCCATCCCATCCCATCCCATCCCATCCCATCCCATTCCATCCCCGGGATCCCATCCCAGGGCTTCCATCCCATCCCAGGGATCCCATCCCATACGAGGGATCACATTCCAGGGATCCCATCGCTACGATCCCATCTCATCCCATCCCAGGGATCCAATCCCATCCCATCTCATCCCAGGGATCCCATAAGATCCCATCCAACGGTTCCCAACCCATCCCAACCCATCCCATCCCATGGATCCCATCCGAGGGATCCCATCCCAGGGATCCCATCCCATCCCAGGGATGCCTTCCCATCCCGTCCCATTCCATCCCAGGGATCCCATCCCGTTCCATCCCATCCCAGGGATCCCATCCCATCCCATCCCATCCCATCCCATCGCATCCCATCCCATCCCATCCCATCCTATCCCATTCCTTCCCATCCCATCCCATCCCAGGGATCCCATCCCATGCCAGGGATAACATCCCACCCCATCCCATCCCATCCCAGGGATCCCATCCCATTCCATCCCATCCCATCTCATCCCAGGGATCACATCCCACCCAGGGATCCTATGTCAGAGATCCCATCCCATCTCACGGGTGCCATCCCCGGGATTCGATCCCAACGCAGGAATCCCATACTATCCCAGGGATCCCATTCCAGGGATCCCATCCCATCCCATCCCAGGAATCCCATCCCATCCCATCCCATCCCATTCCAGGGATCCCATCCCATCCCAGTGAACACATCCCATCCCAGGGATCCCATCCCATCCCAGGGATCCCATCCCATCCCATCCCAGGAATCCCATCCCATCCCATTCCAGGGATTACATCCCATCCCAGTGAACACATCCCATCCCAGGGATCCCATCCCATCCTAGGGATCCCATCCCATCCCATCCAACCCCATCCGAACCCGTCCCAGGTATCCCATCCCAGGGATCCCATCCCATCCGAGCGCAGGGATCCCATCCCATCCCATAGCAGGGATCCCATCCCATCCCATCCCATCCCATCCCATCCCATCCCATCCCATCCCTATCATCCCTGCTATCTCATGCCAGGTATTCCATCCCATCCCAGGGATCCCATCCCAACCAATCCCATCCCAGGGATACCATCCCATCCCATTCCAGGTTTCCCATCCCATTCCAGGGATGCCATCCCATCCCATCCCATCGCAACCCATCCCATCCTATCCCATTCCAATCCCATCCCATCCCATCCCATCCCAGGGATCCCATCCCATCCCATCTCATCCCAGGGATCCCATGCCATGCCATGCCATCCCATCCCATCCCAGGGATCCCATCCCATCCAAACCCATCCCATCCCATCCCAGTGAACACATCCCATCCCAGGGATCCCAACCCATCCCAGGGATCCCATCCCATCCAATCCCATCCGAACCCATCCCAGGTATCCCATCCCAGGGATCCCATCCCATCCCAGCGCAGGGGTCCCATCCCATCCCATAGCAGGGATCCCATCCCATCCCATAGCAGGGATCCCATACCAACTAATCCCATCCCAGGGATACCATCCCATCCCATCCCAGGGATCCCATCCCATCCCAGGGATCCCATCCCATCCCATCCCATCCCATCCTATCCCATTCCCATCCCATCCCATCCCATCCCATCCCATACCATACCATCCCATCCCATCCCATCCCAGGGATCCCATCACAGCCCATCCCATCCCAGTGATACCATCCCATCCCAACCCATCCCATCCTATCCCATTCCCATCCCATCCCATCCCATACCATACCATCCCATCCCATCCCAGGGATCCCATCACAGCCCATCTCATCCCAGGGATCCCATGCCATGCCATCCCATCCCATCCCATCCCAGGGATACCATCCCATCCAAACCGATCCCATCCCATCCCATCCCATCCCATCCCATCCCATCCCAACCCATCCCATCCCATCCCATCCCAGGCATCCCATCCCAGGGATCCCATCCCATACGAGGGATCACATTCCAGGGATCCCATCCCTAGGATCCCATCTCATCCCATCCCAACCAATCCCATCCCATGGATCCCATCCCAGGGATCCCATCCCAGGGATCCCATACCATCCCAGGGATCCCATCCCATCCCATCCCATCCCGTCCCATCCCATCCCATATCATCCCTGCTATCTCATGCCAGGTATTCCATCTCATCCCAGGGATCCAATCCCAGGGATCCCATCCCCTCCCATCCCATCCCTTCCCATCCCATCACATCCCATCCCATCCCAGGGATCCCATCTCATCCCAGGGATCACATACCATGCCAGGGATCCCATGTCAGAGATCCCAGCCCATCTCACGGATGCCATCCCAGGGATTCGATCCCAACCCAGGGATCCCATCCCATCCCAGGAATCCCATTCCAGGGATCCCATCCCATCCCATCCCGGGAATCCCATCCCATTCCAGGGATTCCATCCCATCCCAGTGAACACATCCCATCCCAGGGATCCCATCCCATCCCAGGGATCCCATCCCATCCCATCCAATCCCATCCGAACCCATCCCAGGTATCCCATCCCAGGGATCCCATCCCATCCCAGCGCAGGGATCCCATCCCATCCCATCCCATAGCAGGGATCCCATCCCATCCCATAGCAGGGATCCCATCCCATCCCATCCCATCCCATCCTATCCCATTCCCATCCCATCCCATCCCATCCCATCGCAGGGATCCCATCCCAGCCCATCTCATCCCAGGGATCCCATGCCATGCCATCCCATCCCAGGGATCCCATCCCATCCAAACCCATCCCATCCCATCCCAGTGAACACATCCCATCCCAGGGATCCCAAGCCATCCCAGGGATCCCATCCCATCCCATCCAATCCCATCCAAACCCATCCCAGGTATCCCATCCCAGGGTTCCCAACCCATCCCAACCCATGCCATCCCATCCAATCCCATCCCATCCCATTCCATTCCATCCCATCCCATCCCACCCCATTCCATCCCATCCCATCCCATCCCAGGGATCCCATTCCAGGGTTCCCATCTCATCCCAGGGATCCAATCCCAGCGATCTTATCCCATCCCATCCCATCCCATCCCATCCCATCCCATCCCATCCCATCCCATCCCAACCCATCCCATCCCATCCCATCCCATCCCATCCCATCCCATCCCATCCCATCCCATCCCATCCCATCCCATCCCATCCCATCCCATTTTAGCCCATCCCATGCCTTCCCACCCCATCCCATCCCATCCCATCCCGTCCCATCACATCCGATCCCACATATCCCATCCCAGGGATCCCATCCCATCCCATCCCCTCCCCTCCCATCCCATCGATCCCATCCCATCCCAACCCATTCTAGCCCATCCCATCCCATCCGATCCCATCCCATGTATCCCATCCCAGGGATACCATCCGATCCCATCCCAGCGCAGGGATCCCATCCCATCCCATCCCATCCCATCCAATCCCATCCCATCCCATCCCTGGGATCCCATTCCAGGGATCCCATTCCAGGGATCCCATCCCATCCCAGGGATCCCATCCCATCCCAACCCATCCCATCCCATCCCATCCCATCCCAGGGATCCCATCCCATCCCAACCCATCCCAGGGATCCCATCCCATCCCAACCCATCCCATCCCCGGGATCCCATCCCAGGGATTCCATCCCATCCCAGGGATCCCATCCCATCCCAGGGATCCCATCCCAGGGATCCCATCCCTGGGATCCCATCTCATCCCATTCCAGGGATCAAGTCCCATCCCATCACATCCCCGGGTTCCCAAACGATCCCAACCCATGCCATCCCATCCAATCCCATCCCATCCCTTTCCATTCCATCCCATCCCATCCCACCCCATCCCATCCCATCCCAGGGATCCCATTCCAGGGTTCCCATCTCATCCCAGGGATCCAATCCCAGCGATCCTATCCCATCCCATCCCATCCCATCCCATCCTATCCCATCCCATCCCAACCCATCCCATCCCATCCCATCCCATCCCATCCCATCCCATCCCATCCCATCCCATCCCATCCCATCGCATCCCATCCCATCCCATTGTAGCCCATCCCATCCCTTCCCACCCCATCCCATCCCGTCCCATCGCATCCCATCCCAGGGATCCCATACCAGGGATGCCATCCCATCCCATCCCAGGGATGCCATCCCATCCCATCCCATCCCATGAAATCCCATCCCATCCCATCCCATTCCATCCCAGGGATGTACTCCTAACCCAGGAATAGCCTGCCATCCCAGGGATCCCATCCCATCCCATCCCCGGGATCCCATCCCAGGAATCCCATCCCATCCCAGGGATCCCATCCCAGGGATTCCATCCCATTCCAGGGATCCCATCCCATACGAGGGATCACATTTCAGGGATCCCATCCCAGGGATCCCATCCCATCCCATCCCAGGGATCCCATCCCATCCCATCCCCGGGACCCCATCCCAGGGATTCCATCCCATCCCAACCCATCCCATCCCCTGGATACCATGCGATCCCAGAGATCCCATCGCAGGGATCCCATCCCATCGCAGGAATGCCATCCCATCCAACCCCATCCCATCCCATCCCATCCCATCCCATCCCATCCCATCCCATCACATCCCATCCCATCCCATCCTAGGGATCCCATACCAGGTATCCCATCCCATCCCATGGATCCCATTCCATACCAGCCCAGGGATCCCATTCCATCCCATCCCATCCCATCGATCCCATCCCATCCCAACCGATTGTAGCCAATCCCATACCATCCCACCCCATCCCATCCCATCCCATCCCATCCCATCCCATCCCATCCCATCCGAGGGACACCATCCCAGGGATACCATCCCATGCAATCCCATCACAGGGATCCCATCCCATCCCATCCCATCCCATCCCATCCCATCCCAGCGATCTCATCCCAGGGATTCCATCCCATCCCAGGTATCCCATCCCAACCAATCCCAACCCAGGGATCCCATCCCATCCCATCCCATCTCATCCCATCCCATCCCATCCCATCCCATCTCATCCCATCCCACGGATCCCATCCCATCCCATCTCATCCCAGGGATCCCATGCCATGGCATCCCATCCCATCCCATCCCTTTCCATCCCATCCCATCCCATCCCATCCCATCCCATCCCATCCCAGGGATCCCATCCCATCCCATCCCAGGGATTCCATACCATCCTAGGGATTCCATCCCATCCCAGGGATCCCATCCCATCCCGTCACATCCCATCCCATCCCATCGCATCCCATCCCATCCCATCCCATCCTATCCCATTCCTTCCCATCCCATCCCATCCCAGGGATCCCATCCCATGCCAGGGATAACATCCCACCCCATCCCATCCCATCCCAGGGATCCCATCCCATTCCATCCCATCCCATCTCATCCCAGGGATCACATCCCACCCAGGGATCCTATGTCAGAGATCCCATCCCATCTCACGGGTGCCATCCCCGGGATTCGATCCCAACGCAGGAATCCCATACTATCCCAGGGATCCCATTCCAGGGATCCCATCCCATCCCATCCCAGGAATCCCATCCCATCCCATCCCATCCCATTCCAGGGATCCCATCCCATCCCAGTGAACACATCCCATCCCAGGGATCCCATCCCATCCCAGGGATCCCATCCCATCCCATCCCAGGAATCCCATCCCATCCCATTCCAGGGATTACATCCCATCCCAGTGAACACATCCCATCCCAGGGATCCCATCCCATCCTAGGGATCCCATCCCATCCCATCCAACCCCATCCGAACCCGTCCCAGGTATCCCATCCCAGGGATCCCATCCCATCCGAGCGCAGGGATCCCATCCCATCCCATAGCAGGGATCCCATCCCATCCCATCCCATCCCATCCCATCCCATCCCATCCCATCCCTATCATCCCTGCTATCTCATGCCAGGTATTCCATCCCATCCCAGGGATCCCATCCCAACCAATCCCATCCCAGGGATACCATCCCATCCCATTCCAGGTTTCCCATCCCATTCCAGGGATGCCATCCCATCCCATCCCATCGCAACCCATCCCATCCTATCCCATTCCAATCCCATCCCATCCCATCCCATCCCAGGGATCCCATCCCATCCCATCTCATCCCAGGGATCCCATGCCATGCCATGCCATCCCATCCCATCCCAGGGATCCCATCCCATCCAAACCCATCCCATCCCATCCCAGTGAACACATCCCATCCCAGGGATCCCAACCCATCCCAGGGATCCCATCCCATCCAATCCCATCCGAACCCATCCCAGGTATCCCATCCCAGGGATCCCATCCCATCCCAGCGCAGGGGTCCCATCCCATCCCATAGCAGGGATCCCATCCCATCCCATAGCAGGGATCCCATACCAACTAATCCCATCCCAGGGATACCATCCCATCCCATCCCAGGGATCCCATCCCATCCCAGGGATCCCATCCCATCCCATCCCATCCCATCCTATCCCATTCCCATCCCATCCCATCCCATCCCATCCCATACCATACCATCCCATCCCATCCCATCCCAGGGATCCCATCACAGCCCATCCCATCCCAGTGATACCATCCCATCCCAACCCATCCCATCCTATCCCATTCCCATCCCATCCCATCCCATACCATACCATCCCATCCCATCCCAGGGATCCCATCACAGCCCATCTCATCCCAGGGATCCCATGCCATGCCATCCCATCCCATCCCATCCCAGGGATACCATCCCATCCAAACCGATCCCATCCCATCCCATCCCATCCCATCCCATCCCATCCCAACCCATCCCATCCCATCCCATCCCAGGCATCCCATCCCAGGGATCCCATCCCATACGAGGGATCACATTCCAGGGATCCCATCCCTAGGATCCCATCTCATCCCATCCCAACCAATCCCATCCCATGGATCCCATCCCAGGGATCCCATCCCAGGGATCCCATACCATCCCAGGGATCCCATCCCATCCCATCCCATCCCGTCCCATCCCATCCCATATCATCCCTGCTATCTCATGCCAGGTATTCCATCTCATCCCAGGGATCCAATCCCAGGGATCCCATCCCCTCCCATCCCATCCCTTCCCATCCCATCACATCCCATCCCATCCCAGGGATCCCATCTCATCCCAGGGATCACATACCATGCCAGGGATCCCATGTCAGAGATCCCAGCCCATCTCACGGATGCCATCCCAGGGATTCGATCCCAACCCAGGGATCCCATCCCATCCCAGGAATCCCATTCCAGGGATCCCATCCCATCCCATCCCGGGAATCCCATCCCATTCCAGGGATTCCATCCCATCCCAGTGAACACATCCCATCCCAGGGATCCCATCCCATCCCAGGGATCCCATCCCATCCCATCCAATCCCATCCGAACCCATCCCAGGTATCCCATCCCAGGGATCCCATCCCATCCCAGCGCAGGGATCCCATCCCATCCCATCCCATAGCAGGGATCCCATCCCATCCCATAGCAGGGATCCCATCCCATCCCATCCCATCCCATCCTATCCCATTCCCATCCCATCCCATCCCATCCCATCGCAGGGATCCCATCCCAGCCCATCTCATCCCAGGGATCCCATGCCATGCCATCCCATCCCATCCCAGGGATCCCATCCCATCCAAACCCATCCCATCCCATCCCAGTGAACACATCCCATCCCAGGGATCCCAAGCCATCCCAGGGATCCCATCCCATCCCATCCAATCCCATCCAAACCCATCCCAGGTATCCCATCCCAGGGTTCCCAACCCATCCCAACCCATGCCATCCCATCCAATCCCATCCCATCCCATTCCATTCCATCCCATCCCATCCCACCCCATTCCATCCCATCCCATCCCATCCCAGGGATCCCATTCCAGGGTTCCCATCTCATCCCAGGGATCCAATCCCAGCGATCTTATCCCATCCCATCCCATCCCATCCCATCCCATCCCATCCCATCCCAACCCATCCCATCCCATCCCATCCCATCCCATCCCATCCCATCCCATCCCATCCCATCCCATCCCATCCCATCCCATTTTAGCCCATCCCATGCCTTCCCACCCCATCCCATCCCATCCCATCCCGTCCCATCACATCCGATCCCACATATCCCATCCCAGGGATCCCATCCCATCCCATCCCCTCCCCTCCCATCCCATCGATCCCATCCCATCCCAACCCATTCTAGCCCATCCCATCCCATCCGATCCCATCCCATGTATCCCATCCCAGGGATACCATCCGATCCCATCCCAGCGCAGGGATCCCATCCCATCCCATCCCATCCCATCCAATCCCATCCCATCCCATCCCTGGGATCCCATTCCAGGGATCCCATTCCAGGGATCCCATCCCATCCCAGGGATCCCATCCCATCCCAACCCATCCCATCCCATCCCATCCCATCCCAGGGATCCCATCCCATCCCAACCCATCCCAGGGATCCCATCCCATCCCAACCCATCCCATCCCCGGGATCCCATCCCAGGGATTCCATCCCATCCCAGGGATCCCATCCCATCCCAGGGATCCCATCCCAGGGATCCCATCCCTGGGATCCCATCTCATCCCATTCCAGGGATCAAGTCCCATCCCATCACATCCCCGGGTTCCCAACCGATCCCAACCCATGCCATCCCATCCAATCCCATCCCATCCCTTTCCATTCCATCCCATCCCATCCCACCCCATCCCATCCCATCCCAGGGATCCCATTCCAGGGTTCCCATCTCATCCCAGGGATCCAATCCCAGCGATCCTATCCCATCCCATCCCATCCCATCCCATCCTATCCCATCCCATCCCAACCCATCCCATCCCATCCCATCCCATCCCATCCCATCCCATCCCATCCCATCCCATCGCATCCCATCCCATCCCATTGTAGCCCATCCCATCCCTTCCCACCCCATCCCATCCCGTCCCATCGCATCCCATCCCAGGGATCCCATACCAGGGATGCCATCCCATCCCATCCCAGGGATGCCATCCCATCCCATCCCATCCCATGAAATCCCATCCCATCCCATCCCATTCCATCCCAGGGATGTACTCCTAACCCAGGAATAGCCTGCCATCCCAGGGATCCCATCCCATCCCATCCCCGGGATCCCATCCCAGGAATCCCATCCCATCCCAGGGATCCCATCCCAGGGATTCCATCCCATTCCAGGGATCCCATCCCATACGAGGGATCACATTTCAGGGATCCCATCCCAGGGATCCCATCCCATCCCATCCCAGGGATCCCATCCCATCCCATCCCCGGGACCCCATCCCAGGGATTCCATCCCATCCCAACCCATCCCATCCCCTGGATACCATGCGATCCCAGAGATCCCATCGCAGGGATCCCATCCCATCGCAGGAATGCCATCCCATCCAACCCCATCCCATCCCATCCCATCCCATCCCATCCCATCCCATCCCATCACATCCCATCCCATCCCATCCTAGGGATCCCATACCAGGTATCCCATCCCATCCCATGGATCCCATTCCATACCAGCCCAGGGATCCCATTCCATCCCATCCCATCCCATCGATCCCATCCCATCCCAACCGATTGTAGCCAATCCCATACCATCCCACCCCATCCCATCCCATCCCATCCCATCCCATCCCATCCCATCCGAGGGACACCATCCCAGGGATACCATCCCATGCAATCCCATCACAGGGATCCCATCCCATCCCATCCCATCCCATCCCATCCCAGCGATCTCATCCCAGGGATTCCATCCCATCCCAGGTATCCCATCCCAACCAATCCCAACCCAGGGATCCCATCCCATCCCATCCCATCTCATCCCATCCCATCCCATCCCATCCCATCTCATCCCATCCCACGGATCCCATCCCATCCCATCTCATCCCAGGGATCCCATGCCATGGCATCCCATCCCATCCCATCCCTTTCCATCCCATCCCATCCCATCCCATCCCATCCCATCCCATCCCATCCCTTTCCATCCCATCCCATCCCATCCCAGGGATTCCATACCATCCTAGGGATTCCATCCCATCCCAGGGATCCCATCCCATCCCGTCACATCCCATCCCATCCCATTCCATCCCATCCCATCCCATCTCATACCAGATATCCCACCCCAGGGATCCCATCCCATCCCAGGGATTCCATTCCATCCCATCCCATCCCAGGGATCCCATCCCATTCCAACCCGTCCCATCCCACCCCATCCCATCCCATCCCATCCCATCCCATCCCATCCCATCCCATCCCATCCCATCCCATCCCATCCCATCCCATCCCAGGGATCCCATCCCAGGGATCCCATCCCATCCCATCCTATCCCATCCCATCCCATTCCATCCCATCCCATCCCATCCCATCCCATCCCATCCCGTCCCATCCCATCCCATCCCATCCCATCCCATCCCATCCCATCCCATCCCATTGCTGCCCGATGCCCCAAACAGAACACAAACTAACAGAGTGTCAGTTTATGCGGTGCTTTATTCAGGGCCCGGGGAACCTGCGGACTAGCGTCCAAAGTCAGGGTCCCACAGTTCCCTTTTTCGTCAAGTTTTTTATACCTTTTTACAAAGTAGTTTACGTACAGAGGTACACATTCTTCAAGACAATACAGATACATAAATCTTGTAGATATCATTCCTAAAAGTTATAAATTTTGCATGCTTGTCTATTCAAAACTATAGGCTACCCCCCTTTAATTCCCGCTTGCATGTTTTCCCATCACCAGAACCCTTTATTTATTATTATACTTTAGCCTTATCCTGAAAGTTTCTAGATGTTCTTATATGCTCCACTAAATTCTTTAATTATCTTTAATTATTGTTTCCACAGTCCCCAGCTCATTCCCAGGGCTGGTTCCCAGGGCCTGTCTGAGAACTGCAGTTTTCTAAGCCTTAGCATGACTACTACTATATCTACATTAGTCCTTTTTCTCATTATTTCGGTATCAACTCCCCCCTTTTGAGCATTCTTCAGATTTTCTGCAAGGATGCTCAATTCTTCAAGTTATGGTTTCTAAGTAGGATGGTGAGTCTTCTTTTCGAGTTGGCAGGATTACTTCTTTCCGGGTCAGTGCTCTCATAACACGTCGAGTATGAGTTCCTTCTCTGGCAATCATTCCTAAAAGACATCTATACATAATCATGCATACTACAATAATCAATACAATCATTATTACATATTGTACAATTGATGATATCCAACCAGAGACTTGGATTCCTAGGGAGCTAAACAGTGCTCCTACCCAGTTATGTTCAGCTTCCTCCTGGACTTCATGCACTTTTGTTTTAATTTGTTCTAATTGACTTATGTCTTTTTCTACTTCTTCTGTGACATTTGGGATATGTACGCAGCAATGGTCAACCTTTCCTTGGAGGTACCCACAGACTCCATGTTCTTTTAATAAAAGCAAATCTAATGCCATTCTATTTTGAATTGTCATTCTTGTCGTTGCCTGCAACTGTAAGTTTAGATCCTTAAATCCTTTCTTTGTAACTGCGGCTAGCCTCTCAGTTTGTCCTACTAATTTGTACAGCATCTCCCGGTTTCTATATGTAGAAATTGGTGCAAACAAGGACTCCAATACCCATCCAAATTTAACTCCTGATGAGGGTTCATGCCATTCATCTTCATTTCCCAATCCTAGTTCTTTTGCCACTTCATTTGTTTCTCTCTTTGTTCGTGACTGCATCTCTTTCTGCGTTAATTTAGACTGTTTCCAAAAAGGGCAAAGTGTAGGGACTCCTAAAGTAATCTGTGTGACCGGGCCATTAATAGGCATATGAGTAGTCCACTGTCCGTGCCCCATTACCCACACTGAATGCCCTGGACTCCTGATGGTAGTCGTCTGACAATCTTTCCATGCCCCTTTTATTTCACCTGTTATTGTATGATTATACCTTTGACATTCACAGCCCCATTTCAATAGTATCCGTACTGGCACTAAACCAATTTGGGATTCAGGGGTATCACAGGTGATGATTTTGCTACAATTCCAGCTAGGTGTGAGGGTCACTCGATCCCGTCTTACTGTTTCAGTTCCTAACACTCCTAGATGTCCTTGCTCTCTCTGGCCTGACCATTCGACACACCAATGTACTGGTCCTATGTAACTGTAAGGTTCTAACAAACTAGGACCCCAAATCGTTTTCCAATGTTCCCATTCTTCCTTCCCTTCTTGACATACTATCTCATAAGAAAATTCTGTGACTGGTTTTTTGTCTTTTTTGTCTTATGTCATAAGTACACCATCCTACATTCTTGAACCGTCCAATTCTTGTAAAAACTGGATTTAGTAATTTTAGGCACTCACTCTTTTGTCCCGGTGTTGACCATTTCCCTCGAACTGTATAGGTTTCCTCTATCATCTTAGTATGATTCCGTACTTCTTTATTACATCTTTTTGTCCCATTTATAGTTACTGGAGGCATTTCCCCAACGGGAATGATGCCCCATGGTATTGGATCTCCCGCAGCTTTAGGTAAAGGTAAACATGCAGTGATGGACGTAGTATTTTGTACTTGTCCAAAATCCCTAACTAATCCCACTATTAAATTTTCTTGTCCCAATTCTTGTTGTGTTTTTCCAGCTTCTGTCACCTGCCATGTTCTCCCATTCTCTTTTAGAATACCTACATTTATGTTCCCATAATCAAAACTTTCTCTAATCCGCACAATGCATGAGAATTGTCCTACCTGATCAGCTTGCATATGAGATATTGTCAATGTGGTGTTACCTCTTTGCTGTTCCATATCCCAAAGTGTCACAATTCCTTCTGTAAATACCTCGTCTGTGGTGATTTGTCTCCAGGCTGCATGTACTTCTTTTAATCCAGTTCTCTGGTTGTCAGAAAACAAACAGGTTAAATTTACTCCCGCACCCTCAGGCACCATTACATCTGGCTCCGGAACTGTAATTTTAACAAACGCTTCTCCCACCTGCATTATACAGACTAATGTTAAAAGAACTAAGGCCTTGCCCTGAACACCAGCTTTGTTGCTGACAGAGGCTGTACTTCCCATCTTGACGGGACCTTCTTGATTCGAGTGTAGTGAATCCAGTTTTCGATCCCTTGGACTTTCACTGCCGTGTAGGTAGTCATGATCACCTGGTGAGGACCGTCCCATACTCCTTTCAAGGGTTCCGTATTCCAGTTTTTCACATATACTTGATCTCCTGGCTGTATGTCATGGACAGGATTCTCCAAGGGCAGAGGCCGGTTCCACTGCAATGCTCCTCGCAGCGCTGTAAGGACTTTATTTAAAGACAAAATGTAACTCAACAATACTTGATCTCCTACTAAGTGAGGGTCCCCTTTGTAGGTTGTAGCATGATATGGTTTGCCATACAAAATTTCGTATGGACTTACTCCTATCCTTTCTCTGGGTTTAATCCTGATTCTTAGCAAGGCTAGAGGTAGTGCCTGAGGCCACTGTATCTTCGCTTCCTGACAAATTTTCTTAATTTGCCCTTTTAATGTCTGATTCATCCGTTCCACTTGGCCACTAGATTGTGGTCTCCAGGGCGTATGGAGATTCCAAACTATCCCTAACACTCTGGCTACCTCTTGGACTACTCTAGCTACAAAGTGAGGTCCTCTATCTGAGGACATTCCTAATGGGATTCCAAATCTAGGGATGATTTCCCGTAGTAAAGTTTTAATTACTTCCTTTGCTTGGTTAGTCCTGCATGGGAAGGCTTCTGGCCACCCTGAAAAGGTACACACATACACCAGTAAATAACGGTACCCTTGTGCTTTTGGTAGCTCTGAGAAATCTATTTGCCAATAGTCTCCTGGTTGCGGCCCCACTTGTAACTTTCCTAGTTGTATCTGCCTTCGTGTCACTGGGTTATTTTTAATACAGACTGGACACATGGCGTTAATCCGCTTTGCCATTGTTAACATCCGATTGGAAATTATCTCACGTTTTAAAAACTGTACCAATGCGTCTGCTCCCCAATGGCACTTGTTATGTTCGATTTCTAAAATTGTTTTCATTACTTTTGTTGGCAATACAACCTGACCTTCAGCTGTGACATACCATCCTTTTTCATTCTTCTGGGCCTGAACAAATTGAGCAAGCTTCTCATCTTCATGTGTATACCATGGTTTCTGCTCAAGAAAAGAAGTGGCAGGGTTAATTCGCACTGGCAATAAAGCTAATTGTGTCCATACCTCTCGAGCAACCTGTTTGGCAACTCTGTCAGCCAGCTGGTTTCCTTGGAACGCTTTTCCCTCTTCCTTTTGATGTCCTTTTACATGCATCACTGCTACTGCCTGAGGTTTATGCACTGCTTCCAATAGTGCTAATATTTGTTCTTTGTGCTTAATTTCTGATCCTTGAGAATTCAACAGTCCTCTTTCTTTCCACAGTGCTCCATGTACATGTATTACTCCAAAGGCATATTTTGAATCAGTCCAAATGTTTACTCTTTTCCCCTGACTCAATTCTAAGGCTCTTACCAGAGCTTGTATCTCAGCTTTCTGGGCTGAAGTTCCCGAGGTTAAAGCTCGAGCTTCTATTATTTGTGTCAAAGTCACTACTGCGTATCCCGCATACCTGATTCCGTTTTCCACAAAGCTGGATCCATCTGTAAACAGTTCCCATTCCGGATTTTCCAAAGGCTCATCTTTCAGGTCCTTCCGGCTGGCATATACCTGTTCAATGATTTCTACGCAATCATGTGTCAATTCGCCTCCTTCTTCCTGGCTGCTGCTCCTAAGAAATTCTGCTGGATTAAGATGATTGGTTATTTTTAATTCAATGTCATCCTGTTCTCGGAGGAGTGCCTGATATTGTAACATGCGACTCGACGAGAGCCAATGCCCCCCTTTTTGTTCCAAAACTGCAACGACCATATGGGGAACAAATACTTCCATCCTTTTTCCCAAAGTCAATTTTCTGGCTTCTCGAATTAGGAGCACTGTTGCTGCCACAGCCCTAAGACAACTGGGCCATCCGGCACTTACAGAGTCTAGCTGCTTTGAGAAGTACCCCACCGGGCATTTCCATGAGCCCAATTTTTGGGTGAGAACCCCTATTGCCAGTCTCTGTCTTTCATTTACGTATAGTTGAAAAGGTTTTGTGAGATCTGGCAATCCTAGTGCTGGGGCTTCCTTTAAAGCTTGTTTCAGACTCTGAAATGCCTTTTCTTGCGTTTGTCCTCACTGAAACACAGGGCTTTTGGCTGCTTCATACAAGGGTTTTGCTTTCAGTCCAAATTCCGGAATCCACAAGCGGCACCACCCTATCATGCCCAAAAAGGATCTTAACTCTTGTGGATTTCGTGGTGTGGGTATGGTGCAAATTGCTTGTACTCGATTGATTCCTAACTTTCGTACCCCTTGTGAGATTTCGCAGCCTAAGTAAATCACTTGGGTTCTTACCAGCTGAGCTTTTTCTCTCGATACTCGGTATCCAGCTTGTCCCAGCATATTAAGTAGTTCAATGGTGAGTCTAAGGCAAACATCCTTTTCTGCGGAGGCTATAAAGATATCATCAACATATTGTAGGAGAACATATAAAAAGGTGATTCTTTTACCTGAGTCATCTTCCATTCTTCTAACTCTCGAGCCAATTGATTTCCAAAAATAGTTGGTGAGTTTTTGAATCCTTGTGGTAGACGCGTCCAGGTGAGCTGCTTCTTGCGTCCCGTGTCTGGGTTCTCCCACTCAAAAGCAAAGTATTTCCTACTTTCAAGTGCCAAGGGGATACAGAAAAATGCATCTTTCAAATCAATCACTGTGAACCACTTAAACTTTTCCGACACAGCTGTCAACAATGTATACGGATTAGCTACTACTGGGTGTATATCTTTAGTGATATTATTAATTGCTCTTAAATCTTGAACTAATCTATACTTACCATTTGGCTTTCTAACTGGGAATATTGGAGTATTGAATTCTGACTCACATTCCTGTAAAATTCCTAAGCTAAGAAATTGTTCAATCATAGGTGCTATTCCTATTCATGCTTCCAATTTCAAAGGATATTGTTTTACCCTTACTGGGGAGGCTCCTTCTTTTAGTTCTATTACAACTGGTTGTGCCGCTTTTGATTTTCCAGGTACTCCTGTTTCCCATACCCATGGTACTACAGCTTGCTCTATTTCTTGTGGTATTTCTACTGCTTCTACTTCTTTCACTACAAACAGCTTAGCAATATTCTCCTCGGGAAATTCCAATCTTACTCTACCTTTTTCAAATATTATCTTTGCTTCTAACATTGACAATAAATCCCTCCCAAATAGTGATTTTGGGCTATTTGGCATATATAAAAATCGATGGTCAAATTCCTTCCCCCCAAATTTTATATCTAATGGCCGCAAAAATGTTCGTTCCTCAACTTGTCCCGTAACTCCCACTACTTGAATAGTAGAATCACTCAAAGGTCCTATCTTAGTGTTGACAGCTGAGAATGATGCCCCAGTATCTACTCTAAATTCTAACGGTTCCCCATCTACTTCCATTATTACCTTTAAATCCTGGTCTAGTCAGCTCTGATTCTGGTAATTCCCCATCATAAAGGCCTGGGCGGCACCTTGTGGATTTCCCGGGAAAGCACCTGTATTATTCATCAGTCCCTGATTTCCATCCCCACTGGCTATAATTCCTCCCCCAAAACCCATTCCTTGGTTGAGAGGACACTCATTTTTCCAATGTCCTCTATTTTTACATAGAGCACATTGATCTATCCCCAGCTGCATTCTTCCTCTTCCCATATTCAATTGTCCCATGAGTCCTCCCGCCCCCATTGGCATTTCCCCCTTTGCTATTCCTCTTCCCCTTCCTCGTCCACGTCCACGACTCCCTCCTCTCATATTATTTCCAGCCACTTGCTGTTAAAAAGGTTGATGGAGACTCATTCTTTTCCTGTCTGACCGAATATAACTTAGACCAATTCAAAGTTTTTGGTATTCCATTCCGTATTCCTTCTGTTAACAAATCCTGATAAGCTTTAAGTCTCCGAGACCCGCCCGTCGAGTTGGGATCCCACTCCGGATCTTCCCTAGGCACTAAGTCATTTACTGTACCATCCGCAAGCCGCAACCTAATCATTTCCCGTGCTTTCTCTGTCATGGCTTTAAACACCATTTCCTTTTCAGTAGAATCCATTATTGTGTCTAACAGAACTTGTAAATCATTCCAATCTGGGTTCTGAGTCTTAATTACCATTTTTACCACCCGCGCAGTTCGTTCAGGATCCTCCCGATACGCCCCCGCTGATTGTTTCCAAATTAGCAAATCATTCGGAGAAAAGGGAACTTTCACTATGACCCGTTCCCCCTGCGGCCCGACTGCTTCACGAAGCAGAACCATTAAATGAGCATTCCTTCTCTTTCTGCCACCCCTTACATCCTTCACAATTCAGGTTTAATGTTTTCGAAACCATGATCCCACACTCCTTTTGCCACTCTGGTTTATCTTTCAAATAATAAAAGAGGTCTAGATACGGTATTTCATCCCATTTTTCATTACTTTGCAGGAAATGCATCAAAGGTGTAATAATGTCAGGATTCAGTGTACCGTTCCTAGGCCATTGCATACCATCGGGTTCATATAAAGGCCATACATGATTACAGAAATCAATCAATTTCCTTTTACTTAATTCTTGACCAAAGTTCCCCGCATTCCAGTGTTGTAATAAACAGCCCAATGGTGAATCGTCCGGGATTTCCATCCCGGTACTTGCTAGAGTTTTAAACGTTTTTAAAGACATCATTACACTTTTTTCTTTTTTTTTTTTTTTCTTTTTTTTTCTTTTTTTTTTCTTTTTTTTTCTTTTTTTTTCTTTTTTTTTTTTTTTTTTTTTAACACAATACACACCACACACAACACTCACACCCTTTCCAATACACACCACACACAACACTCACACCCTTTACACTCACACCCTTTCCACAAATCTTGCCTTTCTCGTCTCTGCGAGTGGCAAGTGCTGAACCTGCGCAGTCACTGCTGCGTCTGACGGTCAGCGCCTAGGCTTTTTCCACAACCTTAAAGACGTCTGTGACCCCCGTGCGGAAACGCCGTTCCGACTTAATCGGCAGGCCCCCCTTTCCCTCGATAAAAGGAATAAAGCACCTTCGGGCTTACCTCCTGGTCGTCCGTCAGGCGCGGGGTCGGGCACGGGTTGATGTCCTCCCCAGAAATCACCTGGTGCCGGCGTGGAGTGGATCAGCTCGCGAACCGCCCCTGCCGCCTCCGGAGTCCCATCTGGGTCGCCAGAAAACTGCTGCCCGATGCCCCAAACAGAACACAAACTAACAGAGTGTCAGTTTATGCGGTGCTTTATTCAGGGCCCGGGGAACCTGCGGACTAGCGTCCAAAGTCAGGGTCCCACAGTTCCCTTTTTCGTCAAGTTTTTTATACCTTTTTACAAAGTAGTTTACGTACAGAGGTACACATTCTTCAAGACAATACAGATACATAAATCTTGTAGATATCATTCCTAAAAGTTATAAATTTTGCATGCTTGTCTATTCAAAACTATAGGCTACCCCCCTTTAATTCCCGCTTGCATGTTTTCCCATCACCAGAACCCTTTATTTATTATTATACTTTAGCCTTATCCTGAAAGTTTCTAGATGTTCTTATATGCTCCACTAAATTCTTTAATTATCTTTAATTATTGTTTCCACAGTCCCCAGCTCATTCCCAGGGCTGGTTCCCAGGGCCTGTCTGAGAACTGCAGTTTTCTAAGCCTTAGCATGACTACTACTATATCTACATTAGTCCTTTTTCTCATAATTTCGGTATCACCATTGTAGCCCATCCCATCCCTCCCCATCCCATCCCATCCCATCCCATCCCATCCCATCCCATCCCATCCCATCCCATCCCATCCCATCCCATCCCATCCCATTGGAGCCCATCCCATCCCTTCCCACCCCATCCCATCCCATCCCGTCCCATCCCATCCCATCCCAGATATCCCATCCCGGGGATCCCATCCCATCCCAGGGAGCCCATCCCATCCCATTCCGGGGATCCCATCCCATCCCATCCCATCCTAGGGATCCCATACCAGGTATCCCATCCCATCCCAGGGATCCCATTCCGTACCATCCCAGGGATCCCATTCCATCCCATCCTATCCCATCGATCCCATCCCATCCCAACCCATTGTAGCCAATCCCATCCCACCCCATCCCATCCCATCCCATCCCATCCCATCCCATCCCATCCCATCCCATCCCATCCCATCCCATCCCAAGGACACCATCCCAGGGATCCCATCCCATCCCAGGGATCCCATCCCCTCCCTTCCCATCCCATCCCATCCGATCCCTTCCCATCCCATCCCATCCCATCCCATCCCATCCCATCCCATCCCATCCCATCCCATCCCAGGGATCCCATCACAGGGATCCCATCCCAGGGATCCCATCCCATCCCATTCCATCCCCGGGATCCCATCCCAGGGATTCCATCCTATCCCAGGGATCCCATCCCATCCCAGGGATAACATCCCAGGGATCCCATCCCATCCCAGGGATCCCATCCCATTCCATCCCATCCCATCTCATCCCAGGGATCACATCCCATCCCAGGGATCCCATGTCAGAGATCCCATCCCATCTCACGGATGACATCCCAGGGATTCGATCCCAACGCAGGAATCCCATACTATCCCAGGGATCCCATTCCAGGGATCCCATCCCATCCCATCCCAGTGATCCAATCCCATCCCAGGGATTCCATCCCAGGGATCCCATCTCATCCCATGGATCCCATCCCATCCCAGGGATGCCATCCCAGGGATCCCATCCAATCCCAGGGGTCTCATCCCATCCCATCCCATCCCATCCCATCCCATCCCATCCCATCCCATCCCATCCCATCCCGAGATCCCATCCCAGGGATCCCATCCCAACCCCGGGATCCCATCATATCCCATTCCAGGGATCCCATCCCATCCCATCCCATCCCATCCCATCCCATCCCATTGTAGCCCATCCCATCCCTCCCCACCCCATCCCATCCCATCCCATCCCATCCCATCCCATCCCATCCCATCCCATCCCATCCCATCCCATCCCATTGTAGCCCATCCCATCCCTTCCCACCCCATCCCATCCCATCCCATCCCGTCCCATCACATCCCATCCCAGATATCCCATCCCAGGGATCCCATCCCATCCCATCCCAGGGAGCCCATCCCATCCCATTCCGGGGATCCCATCCCATCCCATCCCATCACATCCCATCCTAGGGATCCCATACCAGGTATCCCATCCCATCCCAGGGATCCCATTCGGTACCATCCCAGGGATCCCATTCCATCCCATCCTATCCCATCGATCCCATCCCATCCCAACCCATTGTAGCCAATCCCATCCCACCCCATCCCATCCCATCCCATCCCATCCCAGGGACACCATCCCAGGGATCCCATCCCATCCCAGGGATCCCATCCCCTCCCTTCCCATCCCATCCCATCCGATCCCTTCCCATCCCATCCCATCCCATCCCATCCCATCCCATCCCATCCCAGGGATCCCATCCCAGGGATTCCATCCCATCCCAGGGATCCCATCCCATCCCAGGGATAACATCCCAGGGATCCCATCCCATCCCAGGGATCCCATCCCATTCCATCCCATCCCATCTCATCCCAGGGATCACATCCCATCCCAGGGATCCCATGTCAGAGATCCCATCCCATCTCACGGATGCCATCCCAGGGATTCGATCCCAACGCAGGAATCCCATACTATCCCAGGGATCCCATTCCAGGGATCCCATCCCATCCCATCCCAGGAATCCCATCCCATCCCATTCCAGGGATCCCATCCCATCCCAGTGAACACATCCCATCCCAGGGATCCCATCCCATCCCAGGGATCGAATCCCATCCCATCCCAGGGAGCCCATCCGATCCCATCCCAGGGATCCCATCCCATCCCATTCCAGGGATCCCATCCCATGCCAGTGAACACATCCCATCCCAGGGATCACATCCCATCCCAGGGATCCCATCCCAGGGATCCCATCCCATCCTTGGGATCCCATCCGTTCCCATCCCAGGGATCCCATCCCATCCCAACCAATCCCACCCCATCCCATCCTATTCCATCCCATCCCATCCCATCCGATCCCATCCCATGCCATCCCAGGGATCCCATCCCATCCCAGGGATCCCATCCCAGGGATCCCATCCCATCCTTGGGATCCCATCCGTTCCCATCCCAGGGATCCCATCCCATCCCAACCAATCCCATCCCTTCCCATCCCTTCCCATCCCATCCCATCCCTTCCAATCCCATCGCATCCCATCCCATCCCATCCCATCCCATCCCATCCCATCCCATTCCATCCCCGGGATCCCATCCCAGGGCTTCCATCCCATCCCAGGGATCCCATCCCATACGAGGGATCACATTCCAGGGATCCCATCGCTACGATCCCATCTCATCCCATCCCAGGGATCCAATCCCATCCCATCTCATCCCAGGGATCCCATAAGATCCCATCCAACGGTTCCCATCCCATCCCATCCCATCCCATCCCATCCCATCCGAGAGATCCCATCCCAGGGATCCCATCCCATCCCAGGGATCCCATCATATCCCATTCCAGGGATCCCATCCCATCCCATCCCATCCCATCCCATCCCATCCCATCCCATCCCATTGTAGCCCATCCCATCCCTCCCCACCCCATCCCATCCCATCCCATCCCATCCCATCCCATCCCATCCCATCCCATCCCATCCCATCCCATTGTAGCCCATCCCATCCCTTCCCACCCCATCCCATCCCATCCCATCCCGTCCCATCACATCCCATCCCAGATATCCCATCCCAGGGATCCCATCCGTTCCCATCCCAGGGATCCCATCCCATCCCAACCAATCCCACCCCATCCCATCCCATTCCATCCCATCCCATCCCTTCCAATCCCATCGCATCCCATCCCATCCCATCCCATCCCATCCCATCCCATCCCATCCCATCCCATCCCATCCCATCCCATTCCATCCCCGGGATCCCATCCCAGGGCTTCCATCCCATCCCAGGGATCCCATCCCATACGAGGGATCACATTCCAGGGATCCCATCGCTACGATCCCATCTCATCCCATCCCAGGGATCCAATCCCATCCCATCTCATCCCAGGGATCCCATAAGATCCCATCCAACGGTTCCCAACCCATCCCAACCCATCCCATCCCATGGATCCCATCCGAGGGATCCCATCCCAGGGATCCCATCCCATCCCAGGGATGCCTTCCCATCCCATCCCATCCCATCCCATCCCATCCCAGGGATCCCATCCCATCCCAGGGATAACATCCCACCCCATCCCATCCCATCCCATCCCATCCCATCCCATCCCATCCCATCCCATCCCATTCCATCCCATCCCATCTCATCCCAGGGATCACATCCCACCCAGGGATCCTATGTCAGAGATCCCATCCCATCTCACGGGTGCCATCCCAGGGATTCGATCCCAACGCAGGAATCCCATACTATCCCAGGGATCCCATTCCAGGGATCCCATCCCATCCCATCCTAGTGATCCAATCCCATCCCAGGGATTCCATCACAGGGATCCCATCTCATCCCATGGATCCCATCCCATCCCAGGGATGCCTTCCCATCCCATCCCATTCCATCCCATCCCAGGGATCCCATCCCATCCCATCCCATCCCATCCCATCGCATCCCATCCCATCCCATCCCATCCCATCCCATCCCATCCCATCCCATCCCATCCCATCCCATCCCATCCCATCCCATCCCATCCCATTGTAGCCCATCCCATCCCTCCCCTCCCCATCCCATCCCATCCCATCCCATCCCATCCCATCCCATCCCAGGGATCCCATCCCGTTCCATCCCATCCCATTGTAGCCCATCCCATCCCTCCCCACCCCATCCCATCCCATCCCATTCCATCCCATCCCAGATATCCCATCCCGGGGATCCCATCCCATCCCAGGGAGCCCATCCCATCCCATTCCGGGGATCCCATCCCATCCCATCCCATCCCATCCCATCCCATCCCATCCCATCCTAGGGATCCCATACCAGGTATCCCATCCCATCCCAGGGATCCCATTCCGTACCATCCCAGGGATCCCATTCCATCCCATCCTATCCCATCGATCCCATCCCATCCCAACCCATTGTAGCCAATCCCATCCCACCCCATCCCATCCCATCCCATCCCATCCCATCCCATCCCATCCCATCCCATCCCAAGGACACCATCCCAGGGATCCCATCCCATCCCAGGGATCCCATCCCCTCCCTTCCCATCCCATCCCATCCGATCCCAGTGATCCCATCACAGGGATCCCATCCCAGGGATCCCATCCCATCCCATTCCATCCCCGGGATCCCATCCCAGGGATTCCATCCTATCCCAGGGATCCCATCCCATCCCAGGGATAACATCCCAGGGATCCCATCCCATCCCAGGGATCCCATCCCATTCCATCCCATCCCATCTCATCCCAGGGATCACATCCCATCCCAGGGATCCCATGTCAGAGATCCCATCCCATCTCACGGATGCCATCCCAGGGATTCGATCCCAACGCAGGAATCCCATACTATCCCAGGGATCCCATTCCAGGGATCCCATCCCATCCCATCCCAGTGATCCAATCCCATCCCAGCGATTCCATCCCAGGGATCCCATCTCATCCCATGGATCCCATCCCATCCCAGGGATGCCATCCCAGGGATCCCATCCAATCCCAGGTGTCTCATCCCATCCCATCCCATCCCATCCCATCCCATCCCAGAGATCCCATCCCAGGGATCCCATTCCATCCCAGGGATCCCATCATATCCCATTCCAGTGATCCCATCCCATCCCATCCCATCCCATCCCATCCCATCCCATCCCATCCCATCCCATCCCATCCCATCCCATCCCATCCCATCCCATTGTAGCCCATCCCATCCCTCCCCACCCCATCCCATCCCATCCCACCCCATCCCATCCCATCCCGTCCCATCCCATCCCATCCCAGATATCCCATCCCAGGGATCCCATCCCATCCCATCCCAGGGAGCCCATCCCATCCCATTCCGGGGATCCCATCCCATCCCATCCCATCCCATCCCATCCCATCCCATCCCATCCCATCCCATCCCATCCCATCCTAGGGATCCCATACCAGGTATCCCATCCCATCCCAGGGATCCCATTCCGTACCATCCCAGGGATCCCATTCCATCCCATCCTATCCCATCGATCCCATCCCATCCCAACCCATTGTAGCCAATCCCATCCCACCCCATCCCATCCCATCCCATCCCAGGGACACCATCCCAGGGATCCCATCCCATCCCAGGGATCCCATCCCCTCCCTTCCCATCCCATCCCATCCGATCCCTTCCCATCCCATCCCATCCCATCCCATCCCATCCCATCCCATCCCATCCCAGGGATCCCATCACAGGGATCCCATCCCAGGGATCCCATCCCATCCCATTCCATCCCCGGGATCCCATCCCTGGGATTCCATCCCATCCCAGGGATCCCATCCCATCCCAGGGATAACATCCCAGGGATCCCATCCCATCCCAGGGATCCCATCCCATTCCATCCCATCCCATCTCATCCCAGGGATCACATCCCATCCCAGGGATCCCATGTCAGAGATCCCATCCCATCTCACGGATGCCATCCCAGGGATTCGATCCCAACGCAGGAATCCCATACTATCCCAGGGATCCCATTCCAGGGATCCCATCCCATCCCATCCCAGGAATCCCATCCCATCCCATTCCAGGGATCCCATCCCATCCCAGTGAACACATCCCATCCCAGGGATCCCATCCCATCCCAGGGATCCCATCCCATCCCATCCCAGGGAGCCCATCATATCCCATTCCAGGGATCCCATCCCATCCCATCCCATTCCATCCCATCCCATCCCATCCCATCCCATCCCATCCCATCCCATCCCATCCCATCCCATCCCATCCCATCCCATCCCATCCCATCCCATCCCATCCCATCCCATCCCATTGTAGCCCATCCCATCCCTCCCCACCCCATCCCATCCCATCCCATCCCATCCCATCCCATCCCATCCCATCCCATCCCATTGTAGCCCATCCCATCCCTTCCCACCCCATCCCATCCCATCCCATCCGGTCCCATCACATCCCATCCCAGATATCCCATCCCAGGGATCCCATCCCATCCCATCCCAGGGAGACCATCCCATCCCATTCCGGGGATCCCATCCCATCCCATCCCATCCCATCCCATCCCATCCTAGGGATCCCATACCAGATATCCCATCCCATCCCAGGGATCCCATTCCGTACCATCCCAGGGATCCCATTCCATCCCATCCTATCCCATCGATCCCATCCCATCCCAACCCATTGTAGCCAATCCCATCCCACCCCATCCCATCCCATCCCATCCCATCCCATCCCTTCCCATCCCAGGGACACCATCCCAGGGATCCCATCCCATCCCAGGGATCCCATCCCCTCCCTTCCCATCCCATCCCATCCGATCTCTTCCCATCCCATCGCATCCCATCCCATCCCATCCCATCCCATCCCAGGGATCCCATCACAGGGATCCCATCCCAGGGATCCCATCCCATCCCATTCCATCCCCGGGATCCCATCCCTGGGATTCCATCCCATCCCAGGGATCCCATCCCATCCCAGGGATAACATACCAGGGATCCCATCCCATCCCAGGGATCCCATGTCAGAGATCCCATCCCATCTCACGGATGCCATCCCAGGGATTCGATCCCAACGCAGGAATCCCATACTATCCCAGGGATCCCATTTCAGGGATCCCATCCCATCCCATCCCAGGAATCCCATCCCATCCCATTCCTGGGATCCCATCCCATCCCAGTGAACGCATCCCATC